>NC_057805.1:174747466-174960703 GCF_018294505.1 Triticum aestivum | reverse complement strand
GCTGCCGTTCCCGCCGCCCGCCGGTCGTCCCCGCGCGCCCCGACCCCGCGGCTCGTCCTCGTCCCCGCCGGCGCCTCCTCCCCCGTCTCCAGCGCTCGTCCTCGTCCCCGCCGGCGCCTCCTCTCCCCTCTCCGGCAAGTACCCCAATGAACTCCGGCGAGCTAGCGCCGCCTTGGTTCACGTGCTAGATCCAAAGAGAGGTTGACTTTCCCCTCGTTTTCCTCCATGTCCCGAAGATTATTACATTATGTTGCATTATTCATCATCGCATATCTCCTCGCATACTGCTCTGTTTTGCGTGCATGATATATCGAAATGTTCGTCACGAGATGCTCTTCATTTTGTTCCATTGTGCCATGCTCGTTTGAGTTCATCTTGATACCCAAATCTCTGATGCAAGAGTGCTCTATGATGTTTACTGCTGTTACTTATCAGAACTTGGGTGTTTTTTTTTTGCAATTGATGTGTGCATCTTATAGGCATGAGCTCTACAGGTGTTTTGATCTATACCATGCCATCTTTCCAGAGGTGTATGCCATGTATTTTTGTGTTCTATGTGGTGACTAGCACAAGCATGCAAACTAGGCTTCGTGATGTTTCAGTTTTCAGGGACTTCGAATTTTGCTAAGTCCTTTATTTGTTGTTATTTTGTTGCCATGTATCCATGTGTCTACAGTGAGATCCATGCTTATTTTGAGTATGTTCAGTAAGGAGATTTTGTAGATATAGTTGTGCTATATCCATCCATGCCCCTGTTTGAAATTATGGAGTGCCATAGCATGTCTTAATCTTGCTCTACTTTTGCTATAAAATGTTTCTGGCAGAATGTTAACATGATATTCAATTTTTCCAAGGTTGTTGTAGTGGATCCATACATGCTATGAACTTGCTCTTGCCATGGTTCGCTTCATGAACATGCCATCTTCCTATAGGTATGCTTGTTTTGTCACGCATTGCTTTGTGATGAGTGAATCCAGCTCACAAAGATGCCTTTATAATGCTGTGAATGCCTGTTAACAAAACTTGCTATGTTTACATGGGTGCCATCTTATCTTCTCATTCTTTTTGGCTCATGGTCAGAAAGGGACTTTTGTTCCATGCATTTAGTAGATTCATGCCATGCCTTGTTTTGCTATGTTAATTTCCTGTAGCATGTGTTTTGCTTGCTCTGAACATTGCTACCTGATGCTGTTTCAGCCATGTCCAGTATTTTCTCCAAGTCTGTTAAGCTGATATCTTTTGCACTTTTTCCATGCTTGTTTGTGCCTGTTATGGTGTGATATAGCCGTAGCTCACTGTTCATCTTTTGTCAAGCATGTCCTGTAGATTACTGCCATATGCTTTGTTGCTATGTTGGGGTGCTGTAGCATAGCTACTTGATGTATTCTAAGTGCTATCATGCTGTTAATCGCATAATCGTGTCATCCTTGTTTTGCTTGCCATTTGCAAACCGTGCATCCGTTTCCAGTGATCTTTATATCGATTTCGACCAAAATCATCTCATCTTTCCAGTGGCATACTTGGTTTGCCAAGTTACTGCCTTGTTAATCCTTTTTCTTCCGGAGCACGGATACACATCGCATATCACATCTCGCATACCATGCATGTATTGCATCATGTTGTTTGTGCATTTCTTGTAATTGATTGTGGTTCCATTGCTTGTGTCTTGCTGTGGGTAGAGCCGGGAGACGAGTTCGTGAACGCGGAACCTGTTGAGTACGCTTACGAGGATCAAGCTTTCGACAACTCTGAGAACCTTGCAGGTAAGATGACCATACCCTCGAAATCATTTCTATCTTTGCTTTGCTAGTTGTTCGCTCTATTGCTATGTTGCGCTACCTACCACTTGCTATATCATGCCTGCCATATTGCCATGTCAAGCCTCTAACCATCTTTTCCTAGCAAACCGTTGTTTGGCTAAGTTACCGCTTTTGCTCAGCCCTTCTTATAGCGTTGCTAGTTGCAGGTGAAGTTGAAGTTGGTTCCATGTTGGAACATGGATATTTTTTTTGGAATATCACAATACCTCTTATTTAATTAATGCATCTATATATTTGGTAAAGGGTGGAAGGCTCGGCCTTATGCCTGGTGCTTTGTTCCACTCTTGCCGCCCTAGTTTCCGTCATACCGGGATTATGTTCCTTGAGTTTGCGTTCCTTACGCGGTTGGGTGATTTATGGGGCCCCCTTGACAGTTCGCCTTGAATAAAACTCCTCCAGCAAGGCCCAACCTTGGTTTTACCATTTGCCTACCTAAGCCTTTTTCCTTGGGTTTTCGCGAGCCCGAGGGTCATCTTTATTTAAACCCTCGGACCAGTGCTCCTTCGAGTGCTGGCCCAAACTGGGCGATGTCCGGCGCCCGCTGGGCAACCAGGGTCTATGCCAACCCGACGTCTTGCCCATCCGGTGTGCCCTGAGAACGAGACATGTGCAGCTCCTATCAGGATTTGTCGGCACAGTCTGGCGGCTTTGCTGGTCTTGTTTTACCATTGTCGAAATGTCTTGTAAATCGGGATTCCGAGACTGATCGGGTCTTCCGGGAGAAGGTTTATCTTTCGTTGACAGTGAGAGCTTATAATGGGCTAAGTTGGGAAACCCCTACAGGGTATTATCTTTCGAAAGCCGTGCCTGTGGTTATGCGGCAGATGGGAATTTGTTAATGTCCGGTTGTAGAGAACTTTTCGCTTGACTTAATTAAAATACATCAACCGTGTGTGTAGCCGTGATGGTCTCTTTTCGGCGGAGTCCGGGAAGAGAACACGGTTTGAGTTATGCATGAACGTAAGTAGTTTCAGAATCACTTCTTGATCATTTCTAGCTTCGCGACTGTTGCGTTGCTTCTCTTCTCGCTCTCATTTGCGTATGTTAGCCACCATATATGCTTAGTACCTGCTGCAGCTCCACCTCATTACTCCATCCATTTCTATAAGCTTAAATAGTCTTGATCTCGCGGGTGTGAGATTGTTGAGTCCTCGTGACTCACAGATTCTACCAAAACAGTTGCAGGTGCCGACGATACTAGTGCAGATGACGCAACCGAGCTCAAGTGGGAGTTCGACGAGGAACGTGGCCATTACTATGTTTCGTTTCCTGATGATCAGTAGTGGAGCCCAGTTGGGACGATCGGGGATCTAGCATTTGGGGTTATCTTATTTTCATTCGGATTTGACCGTAGTCGGTCTATGTGTGGATTTTGGATGATGTATGAATTAATTTATGTATTGTGTGAAGTGGCGATTGTAAGCCAACTCTCGTTATCCCATTCTTGTTCATTACATGGGATTGTGTGAAGATGACCCTTCTTGCGACAATACCTACAATGCGGTTCTGCCTCTAAGTCGTGCCTCGACACGTGGGAGATATAGCCGCATCGTGGGCGTTACAATCCCGAGGAAACCAAGGAGATCCAATGGCAAGTACAACAACTCATCGACAATGGCCATGTACGTGAAAACTTGAGCCCTTGTGCCATTCCGATAATCCTTGTTCCCAAGAAAGATGGTACATATCGCATGTGTTTCGATTGTCGTCCTATCAATGCTATTACCATGTGTTATCTTTACCCCATTCCACACCTAGATTATATGCTAGATGAGCTTAGCGGAGCCGCAATTTTCTCTAAGATTGACCTTAAAAGTGTCTACTATCAAATACGCATCTGTCGGCGTTCTGGGAACGGGGGTCCCCAGACTTGCCTCCCTGCGGCCCACAGCGTGGCTAAGCAGCAGGCCGTACGGCCCATCTTCATCAGCAAGACACCCAAGACCCTCGCGAGGGTCCAAGCCTCGCGAGGCGGACGACGCAAGACCTCCTGTAGAGTGGCCTAGCCAGGCAGGCTCACGAGGAGCGGAGATATCAAGGCGAGGCAAACCTCACGAGGCTCTCGTGACGTTAGTCATGACGAACGGTACCAGGCGGGCGCCGGTGTGTGCAGCGTCCTTATTTCCTCTTTGGTGCTAAGGAGGCCAGCGCAGGCAAAGAGTACCGAGGCATAAGGCAAAGGTTGCCATATGGGTGCAACGAGACCAAGACCAGGAGGACGGCCAGGCGGAGGTCATTGTGGAGCCCAAGACGGCGTCACTCCAGGGCTTTTCGCAGGCGAAGAGCGCTTTTGTCAGGATAGCTTGTACTAGCTGTCCCCCTTCAAATTTGCCTGCCGTTGTTGGCTCCCTTCTCGCTCGATATTTGGGAAGACGACCAGGGCCTATATAAGTAGAGCTAGCCACCACAGTAGAGGCAGGTTGAACTGATCGAATCCTCACGCCACAAGTTCACAAGCACAAGAACACCTCAACCTCAGGAGGTTGTTCTTCCCTTGTACTGTTCATCATCAGCCCAAGAGGCAATCCACCACTACCACACTGGAGTAGGGTATTACACCATAACGGTGGCCCGAACCAGTATAAACCTCGTGTCTTTCTGTGTTGCGAGTTCGACGAGTTCATCCGCAAGATCTTAGCAAGCTAAAGCGTAGATCGGTAGGTGGGAGAGACTTCGCGCGCACCCCAGTGTTCGAACATTAAGGGTTTGCCGGAACCCCACATCCGACATTTCGTGCGCCATGTAGGGGTGCGCCGTAGTTTCTCTTCCATCAGTTCATTGCTCCATCGCTCCGTCGTTTCCATGGCGGACGCTCGCTGTGCTCGAGCTGAGCGTCGGGCTGCCCTCTCTGCCCGCGTCGCTCAGACGGCTCCCGTAGGTGTGCCACCTCGTCGTTCTCCGTCTCCCACCGCCAATGCTGCCATCGGCCCGGCGGGGAACGAGCAGCAAGCATCGTCGCTGCATCCTTCAGTGCGGCAAGATGGCCGCACCGCTACTCCATCGCTTACCCCTGCCGGTTCCTCGTCTCACGCGCACCGCGCTCCCATGGAGGCACGGGCCGCGCTCATCACGACGAACGAGCTCCTGCGTTACCGCCCCGTCGACGACCTCTATGAGGAGTGGCTCGACCGCGTCGCCGAGCTCGTCCGTGCCGCAGGGGGCTCTCCGGCGCCGTCTCACTCTCTGCCTCCCCCTCAACCAGCCGCGGGCGACGGGGCTCATGGCATGCCTCCATCACCTCAACCCCAAGACGGTGCCTTGGCACCAAGGCGCGCGCCTCCACGGCGTGATCCACCATGCCTGGCGCCCGTGCGTGAAGAAAGAAGCTGCCAAGAAATCCCGCGGCCGCGAGAAGTTGCACCGGCGCTCCCCGCGCCACCTCGTCAAGACCACGTGCCGCCTGCAGTGGCGCAGCACGGACCTTGCCAAGACCAAGCTCCACCTCAGAAGCAGGCCCCGGCGACCACGGCCGACTGCCGCGCCTTCACCCTTGAGCTGCGTAGCGTCGCCTGGCCAGGGAAGTTCAAACCAGATCTGCCTCCTCGCTACGACGGCACCGCCAACCCCGCGGAGTTCCTACAGCTCTATGAGCTGAGCATCGAAGTGGCCAACGGCGACAAAAAAGTCATGGCGAACAGGTTTCCCATGGCTCTCAAGGATGGGGCCCGCTCCTGGCTCCTGAACCTACAACACGGCTCGATCTCCTCCTGGGACGCGATGCGCGGCAGCTTCGTCGCCAACTTCCAGGGCACTCGCGACCGCCCACCGGCCGCGGGTGATCTAGGCCGCATCAAGCAACAACCAGGAGAGACCCTCCAGAAGTACATCCAGCGCTTCAACAACACCCGCCTCAAGAACCCCAAGGTCACGGACGAAGCCATCATCTCCGCGTTCTCAGACGGTGTCTGTGACGTCAAGATGGAGGAAGAGCTCGCTATCCACGAGGAGCTCTGCACATCTCAGGAGTTGTTCAACCTGGCGACCAAGTGTGCAAGAGCTAAGGAGGGGCGCCTCTCTCTCCTTGAGCTGCCAGCTGCAGGAGCGGAGGAGATGAAGGCCAAGGCCAAGGCCAAGGACGTGAAGCGCAAAGAGGCAGTGGTGCTCGCAGCGGAGCCCGACACCAAGCGAGGCAGAGATCAGCCCGAGTCATCCAAGTACAGCCGACCATTCTGCGCCTTCCACAACCTGAACACCCACAACACCAGCGACTGCCAAGAGCTCAGAGCCATACGGGGAGGACGCTACAGTCGACGCCCCGAGCGCAATGACCAGGGCTATGGCCGCGGAGGAGGACACGGAGGCGGACGGTGGGACGACCGTGGCCTGCGCCCGGAGTGGCGCGACCGGCCTCGTGAGGACCGCTGGCAGGAACAACCTCGCGAGGGTGCCTGGAGGGACCAGCCTCGTGAGGATCGCTCCCAGGGCAACGCTAGTCTTCCTCCGCTGCCGCCGCCAAGGAGGAACGACGACCACAACCACGACGAAGGGGCTGGGGGCTTCCAGGAACCGTGTGCGATCGCCTGCATCTTGGGCGGTGTGCAGGCCCCAGCCTCTCAGCGCATCTTCAAACAGTCCGCTCGCGAGGTCAATGCGGTGCTCCCCAAGCTCGAGGCCATGCGCCCGCTGAGGTGGTCCCAATGTGCCATCACCTTCAACTCGGCAGACCAGCTCAAGTGGGCAGCCACCGCTGGCGCCCGCCCCATGCTGTGCTCCCCAGTCATCAGCAATGTGCAAGTCACCAAGACCCTCATCGATTGTGGCGCAGGGCTCAACGTCCTGTCTGTCGACACGTTCGACACCCTCCAAGTGCCATATGAGCAGCTCCAGCCAACCAAGCCTTTCTCAGGAGTGACCGACGGTTCCACCACACCGATAGGGCAGGTCCGCCTGCCTGTCACCTTCGGGGAGCGCAAGAACTATCGCACCGAGCTCATTGACTTCGATGTCGCGCACATCCGCCTGCCTTACAATGCCATCCTCGGGTATCCAGCCCTGGCCAAGTTCATGGCAGTCACTCATCATGGCTACAACATTCTCAAGATGCCAGGAAGCGGAGGAATCATCACGGAACCGTGTGAAGAGAGGGATGCGGTGTGCTCCCTTGAGCGTGCCTTTCAAGCCGCAGCAATCGACGACCCCGACAGCAGGAGTGATGGCCCTTCGGAGGCCATCCCCAAGAAGAAGCAACTGCACCGAGCAGGATCTCAGGAGGGCGGCGACGCAGCTGGAGCCTCGTCAGGATCAGCGCCCGCTCCAGGGGCGCCTCCCTCTGTCGCATAGGAAGGCGCGCCCGGCGCCCTCCTCTGGCAGGGCTCGGGGGCTCTCTTCTGGAGGGCCATAGACCTTGCCAACCTCACGAGGGAGGCGCTTGGGCACCACTTGGTGTCGTGCTTCGCGGCACATTTCCCTCGGGAGAACATAGGGCAAGGAGTGCCCACCACCCAAGAGTTCATCACCAAGACCACCCAGGAACTGCAAGAAGCAAGAGCCATGCGCGGCCACAGCCGCTCACATGGCGCGGCGCCCCATCCAGGCGAGGATGTCGGGCTGCGTGTCTGCGTCGACATCCCAGGGCTCAATAGGGCCGCATCTCAGGAGCGCTTCTGGTCGCGTGTAGGCCGCTGTGAGGGCCCGCCACACAGCTACGTTCGCATGCCCTTCGGCTTGCCGGACTTGGCGTCGGCCTATCAGCACAACGTGCGACAAGTCCTGGCGGCTCAGGAGGCCAGGTTCCACGCCGTCCTGGAGGAGATGGAGACGGCCTTCAGGGAACCTCCTGAACCCCCAGAGCCTCCCGAGGCTCAGGGCCCCGGTGGCTCATGAGGAGCCATTCCTTCAACACGCGGCTTCAGCTGCACCAACTCTACTTCGTCTACAGAACCAGGTGACATCTTCCAAGTTCGTTTAAGCTGGGAGCGCCCCTTGGGCTGCATTATTCCCAGGCCGCATGGGTCCGTCCCTGTGGCATGTATCCCCTTTGCTTAAGTCTTTAGCTTACCTTGCTGGGGGTGCCCCTCGGGCTGCATCATCCCCAAGCCGCTCGAGCCAGACCCGGTGGCGCGTATCTTCCTGCATTTATCCAAGTTGATCTGCTCTTCATGCTTAACCTGCTAGCGGCTATCGCCCGCTCGATTGCCACCCGCCGCGGGCCTGTTCTTCCCGTGCAATTCGCTTGCACGTTAAAAGGGGGGCTCCTGAGCATGGCGACTCAGGAGCTCTTACTGGCTCTCCAGCCCTCACTCCCTGGCCTTGACCACGGCATCACGACCTGGCATACCAGCGGCGGCTGAGCTCGCTCGAGGGCCGGGACCTGAGGACGTAGAGTGCTTGCATCTACCTGCCTTGCAGGAACACACAGTCACCAAGACTCAAGACCAGGCGCAACCCGCCCTGAGGTAGGGCCTCGTGAGTCCCACGCTGGCTCAGGAGTGCCCAGATACACCTCGTAGCCCTGCCGTGCAAGCCACGTGTCAGGGCGGGGCTGTACACGCCCCGGGGGCTCCTCCCGGAGGGGCCCCCCATCCCACGCCCAAGTGGAGGCACCATGCTCCGCGCTGGCTGTCGAAACTGCCGAGGAGCGGATATGCCCGTGCACAAGCGGAAGCACTATGCTCCGCGCTGGTGATAAACAACTGAGGGCGACCCCACGGCCGTGCCAACCTCAGGGAGCCCAGAGCTAAGCGCCCAGCCTTACCGCAACGCCTCCCCTTGGGAAAGCCGCGCATGGGGGCTGGGCACGGGGGCTGCGCTCTGGTCACGCCCAAGCGCACGCCACCTAACCAGGTCCCCGGACCTGGGCATCGCGCGCCCCTCCCGAGGCCTCGGTGAGGGCAGGTATGGCAATTGTTTGTACGTCAAGGGGGACTACTGAGCATCGCGACTCAGGAGCCTAACTTGTCACGTAGCCCCTCACTCCCTGGTCCGTCCTGGTCTCTGGTCGGCGCAATGGCGGTTGAGGTATGCGCGGGGCCGGGCCCTGCCGACGTAGAACATTAATCTACCCCCATGAACTCTCCCTATATGTTGTTTGCGCGTTAAGGGGGACTCCTGAGCATCGCGACTCAGGAGCCTAACTGGTCACATAGCCCCTCACTCCTTGGTCCGTCCTGGTCTCCGGTCGGCTCAATGGCGGTTGAGGTATGCGTGGGGCCGGGCTCTGCCGACGCAGAACGCAAAGCAAATTGGAAGGAAATCGCGAAATCTCGAAGCAAATATTACAAGCATATTGTCCTCACAATACCAAATAAAAGTCTAAACGCCTCCACGAGGCCTGTTACATGTCGCAGGAACGGAACGGGAAGAATGGCCGCGGTTCACCTCTAGACGTCGTCGTCGCCAGCGGAAGACGCTCCCTCGTGATCGGTTTTGTCTTTACCACCAGCCGCAAGGTCGACGATGCCAGACAGAGGAGCGGAGACAAAGCCGCGGAACCTCCTCAGCAGGCCCCCACCTGATCCTGCATGGCCGCGGCAGCCGCCTCGCACTGATCTTCAGCTACAGGCTCCAGCAGCTCGTCAAGGCAAGCGTTGGGGTCGTGAAGGTGCAGGTGGCTAAAGACGCGAGTCAGCATGGCTGAAGACAGGACGCGAGCTTCTGCCTCCGCCATGGGACCGAGACCATCAACGACCTCCTCATGTGCCTTCACCACGGGATGAAGCAGCTGGGCGGGGCCGTCCTCGTCGGTGTTCAGAGCTTCTCCAGGCCGTGCTCGTAGAGCGCCTTCAGCGCCTTGCGAGACCTCTTCTCGAGATCGGCAAAGGCCACACGGTCTTCCGCCAGGACTCGCGCCTTGGCGTCAAGATCGGCCTCCCTCGTCCTCATCTTCCGCTCCAGCTCCTCCAACCGGTTGTGCTCGGCGGCCTGCTTCTTCCCTAGCTCCGCCAACTCTGCATCACGATTCTTGACGGCCTCCTCCCGGGCATTCATCTCCTCCTCCTTCGCTTGGCGGCAGCGCACCTCTTTGGCGTGCTTGACGCGTAGGCCCTCCAGCACATGGCAGCGGTCACGGGCGGCCTTGGCGTCCTTTAGCGTCGCCTCACGATCGACCCAAGCATTGGCGGCTCCTTGCTTCTCCTTCTCGGAAGCCGCAGTAGCCTGACCCAGCGCCGCGCGAACTGCCGGGTCGGAGTGAAGCTAACCAGAGGCCAGCTCCAGACGCCCGGCCACCACGCGCGGGTCCGCGCTCAGGACATCCGCCTGCAGCTGGGTCATCTTCGCAAGGGCACGCTCCAAGACGACAGTAGGAGCAGAAGGACCAGGGAGTGGAGATGCAGCAGTGGGAGGAAGCGACATCATCACCAGGGTTGAGAGACCGCCGGTTCCGCAGCGGCTGGGACCTCGTTAGCCGCGCCAAGTACTGGCACCTCCAGAGCCAGCGGGGCCATGGGGGCCGACTCACGCGGCGAGGCTCCTCTTGGCCTCGCGAGGACGATCGGGCCGGCGAGATGCGGGCGTTGTTGCCTCCTTTCTCCGCGGGAGGCACGGCCGCTGCGTCTTCCTTCCTCTTCTTCGCTGAAGATGTCGGCCTGATCAACCAAGGGCGAGTATCAGGAAACGATGAGTACAAGCAAGGTCAAGGCAAAGCTTAAGCCATTTACCGATCCACTGCGACGTATTCCACTGACCGCTTGAGAGGCTTGAAGCCTGACAGCTTTGGGACCTGAGGAGCAGGCATTCGGGCTCCGGCGGCACCAGGCGGAGCAGAGGCAGAGTCGGAGCCAGCCCCAGGAGGTGCCACGACGGGGGCGGCACCACGGGCTACCAGCGACGACCTACCCTTCGTCGGGATGAGGGGTTGCTCTCTCTCCCCTTGGAAGGCGTCGGCCTCGGCATCATCAGGAAGGGCGCGGAGAATCTCGGCCTTGCTCAGGGGGGAAGTCACCCCCACCTCCTCCAGGGTTCCGAGTCCTCCTCCTCTTCTCCCTCTCCGCGGGACTCACCAGAAGACACCTCCACCGGCTTCTGCGCCGTAGGAACTCCCGGAGGCGTTAGCGGCACCAGCCTGCGTGCATCAAAGATCGGCCTGGAGGCGACAAATTCCTCCCGGTCCCTGCGTTGGAACAGGGGAACGAAAGAGCTAGGCGGGTACTCCTAGTTGTCCCCGACTATGAGGCGCAGGGCGGCATCCAATTCATCGCCAGGCAGGTCCCCTGGCCTCAGGCGGGTCTTGTTCTCCTCTTCTTCAAGCTCCCAGAGGGGGCGCACGCGCGCCTGGAGTGGGGCAACCCGCAGTGTCAAGAACTCCCTCAGGAGCATCGCCCCCGTTACCTTGGCCACCCTCGCGTTGCCCGGCCTCAGGTCGGTCATCATCTGCCCCAACACCAGCGATGCTCGCTCGTCGACAAGCTCCACCTTGGGCCACCCCCCGTTAGGAGGGGCGCCGCTGTTGGCAACGCCAGACGGGTCGGCGCGCTGGGCATCCATCATGACCCATTTGGATCGGATGTTGTCGGCCCTCTTCCCGGTGCTCGAGATCGAGTTGGCCTTGCCGCACGCTACGAAATTGGCACACTCGGAGGTGTGCTCGCCGCTGACGCGGAGGAAGAAGAAATGGCGAAGGAGCGCCACGGACGGCATAACGCCCAGGTACGCCTCGCAGTAGTAGGCAAAGATGGACAGGAGGAGGACAGAGTTGGGATGGAGATGCAACGCCTGCAGCCCGTAGTGGTCGAGGACTTCATAAAAGAAATCAGAGAAGGGAGGAACCAACCCGACGGCGACGCTGCTCGAGAAGAAGGGGAAGAAGGTGCTCCCCTCAGGCTCTGGCTCATCGGACGCGAGCCGGAGCTCCATCTTCCCCCACTCATTGCTCTCGCCCGCTGTCAGCAGGCGCACGGAGGCGAGGCCCTTCGCCGTGACGGTGGGCGCCTCGAGGGCCGGCTCATACCAAGCCGGTCTTGAGGAAGTCTTGACCTTGCGCGGCGCCATGGGCGGCAGATGCAGAGCAAGGATGGAGCAGATCTGGAGATAGCGGCGGCAAAGAGCGAGAAAGGGGATCTGGAGGGAGACAAGGAAGAAGCAATGAAGGAAAGAACTGCCCGCGCCAGCCTTTGTCAGGGCAAGCAGTTGCCGAGGCAGCGTGGGGAAGCGGAGACGCCCACGTCCAATCAACCGCCACGCGTCAACCGAGGCCGCAGGCTTTTGGGGCCCGCGGTGCTCCGAACTTGACCCTTGGATTCGCCGCGAAGCCAAGCCCGAGTGCACCTTGGGCCCCGGGGCTACTGTCGCCATTCTGGGAACATGGGTCCCCAGACTTGCCTGCCTGCGGCCCACAGCGTGGGTAAGCAGCAGGCCGTACGGCCCATCTTCATCAACAAGACACCCAAGACCCTCATGAGGGTCCAAGCTTCGCGAGGCGGACGACACAAGACCTCCTCTGGAGTGGCCTAGCCAGGCAGGCTCACGAGGAGCAGAGATATCAAGGCGAGGCAAACCTCACGAGGCTCTCGTGACGTGAGCCATGACGAACGGTACCAGGCTGGTGCCAGGTGGGCGCCGGTGCGCGCAGCGTCCTTATTTCCTCTTTGCTGCTAAGGAGGCCAGCGCAGGCGAAGAGTACCGAGGCATCAGGCAAAGGTTGCCATATTGGTGCAACGAGACCAAGACTAGGAGGACGGCCAGGCGGAGGTCATTGTGGAGCCCAAGACGGCGTCACCCCAGGGCTTTTCACAGGCGAAGACCGCTTTTGTCAGGATAGCTTGTACTAGCTGTCCCCCTTCAAATTTGCCCGCCGTTGTTGGCTCCCTTCCTGCTCGATATTTGGGAAGAGGACCAGGGCCCATATAAGTAGAGCTAGCCACCACAGTAGAGGCAGGTTGAACTGATCGAATCCTCACGCCACAAGTTCACAAGCACAAGAACACCTCAACCTCAAGAGGCTGTTCTTCCCTTGTACTATTCATCATCATCCCAAGAGGTAATCCACCACCACCACACTAGAGTAGGGTATTACACCATAACGGTGGCCCGAACCAGTATAAACCTCGTGTCTTTCTGTGTTGCGAGTTCGACGAGTTCATCCGCAAGATCTTAGCGAGCTAGAGCGTAGATCAGTAGGAGGGAGAGACTTCGCGCGCACCCTAGTGTTCGAACCTTAAGGGTTTGCCGGAACACCACATCCGACAGCATCCAAGAAGGTGATGAATGGAAAACCGCATTTAAGACCAAATTTGGCTTATATGAATGGCTTGTTATGCCAATGGGTTTATCCGAAGCACCCGGTACTTTCATGCGACGCATGCATTTTGTTCTTCGACCCTATATTGGTGTATTTGTTGTGGTCTATTTTGACGATATTCTTATCTTTAGCAAATCTCTTAAACATCATGTCACCCATCTTAGAACCATGTTGCAAACCCTTAGGAAAGAGCGTCTTTATGCTAATATGGACAAATGCCTTCTTGGTGTTGATAAACTTGTTTTCTTGGGTTTTGTAGTATCTTCTAAGGGTGTTCATGTAGGTGAATCTAAGATCAATGCTATTAAGACTTGGCCCCAACCGACAAACTTGCAACAAGTGCGTAGTTTTCTTGGTTTAACTGGTTTCTACCATAGATTTGTGAAGGATTTTAGCACCATTGCTTTACCCTTACATGCTTTGAGTAAGAAGAATGCACCCTTTGTTTGGGGACCATCTCAAGATACCGCATTCAAGAGCTTAAGAATTTGCTTACACATGCTCCTTTGCTTGCTTTACCCAACTTTGATGAACCTTGTGAGATACATTGCGATGCTAGTGGTTATGGCATAGGAGTTGTGTTAATGCAAGAGAGGCGCCCCATAGCTTACTTTAGTGAAAAAATTCCCGGAGCGCAACTCGATTATCCCATCTATGATAAAGAGCTATATGCTTATTGAGAGTCTTGCATCTTTGGGAGCATTATCTCCGCCCTCATGAGTTCATTCTTCACACCGATCATGAAACACTTAAGTACCTTAAGGGTCAAACTAAGTTGAACAAGCGTCATGCTAAGTGGAGTGAGTTCATTGAGTCATTTCCTTATGTCATCAAGTACATCAAAGGAAACTGATGTCTACTACACAACCTTCTTCTTGTAGACGTTGTTGGGCCTCCAAGTGCAGAGGTTTGTAGGACAGTAGCAAATTTCGCTCAAGTGGATGACCTAAGGTTTATCAATCTGTGGGAGGCGTAGGTTGAAGATGGTCTCTCTCAAACAATCCTGCAACCAAATAGCAAAGAGTCTCTTGTGTCCCCAACACACCCAATACAATGGTAAATTATATAGGTGCACTAGTTCGGCGAAGAGTTGGTGATACAAGTGCAATATGGATGATAGATATAGGTTTTTGTAATCTGAAAATATAAAAACAGCAAGGTAACAAGTGGTAAAAGTGAGCGTAAACGGTATTGCAATGCTAGGGAACAAGGCCTAGGGTTTATAATTTCACTAGTGCAAGTTCG
The DNA here is from genome assembly GCF_018294505.1 of Triticum aestivum. Taxonomy (NCBI): domain Eukaryota; kingdom Viridiplantae; phylum Streptophyta; class Magnoliopsida; order Poales; family Poaceae; genus Triticum; species Triticum aestivum. The sequence continues at coordinate 174,946,462 of NC_057805.1, read as the reverse complement.
GTCAACAATAATAACATAATTGGATCATATAACTATCCCTCAACATGCAACAAAGAGTCACTCCAAAGTCACTAATAGCAGAGAACAAACGAAGAGATTATTGTAGGGTACGACACCACCTCAAAGTTATCCTTTCTGATCGATCTATTCAAGAGTCCATAGTAAAATAACACGAAGCTATTCTTTCTGTTCGATCTATCCTATAGCTCGTACTAGAATAACACCTTAAGACACAAATCAACCAAAACCCTAATGTCACCTAGATACTCCAATGTCACCTCAAGTATCCGTGGGTATGATTATACGATATGCATCACACAATCTCAGATTCATCTATTCAACCAACACAAAGAACTTCAAAGAGTGCCCCAAAGTTTCTACCGGAGAGTCAAGAAGAAAACGTGTGCGAACCCCTATGCATAAGTTCACAAGGTCACTGAACCCGCAAGTTGATCACCAAAACAAACATCAAGTAGATCACGTGATATCCCATTGTCACCACAGATAACCACATGCAAGACATACATCAAGTGTTCTCAAATCCTTAAAGACTCAATCCGATAAGATAACTTCAAAGGGAAAACTCAATCCATTACAAGAGAGTAGAGGGGGAGAAAAATCATAAGATCCAACTATAATAGCAAAGCTCGCGATACATCAAGATCGTACCACCTCAAGAACACAAGAGAGAGAGATCAAACACATAGCTACTGGTACATACCCTCAGCCCCGAGGGTGAACTAATCCCTCCTCGTCATGGAGAGCGTCGGGACGATGAAGATGGCCACCGGTGAGGGATCCCCCCTCTGGCAGGGTGCCGGAACAGGGTCCTGATTGGTTTTTGGTGGCTACAGAGGCTTGCGGCGGTGGAACTTGCGATCTATTGTGCTCCCCGATGTTTTTAGGGTATATGGATATATATAGGAGAAAGAAGTCGGTCAGGGGAGCCACGAGGGTGGGGGGCACGCCCAAGGGGGTAGGGCGTGCCTCCCTGCCTCGTGGCTTCCTCGAAGCTTCCCTGACGTCTACTCCAAGTCTCCTGGATTGCTTCCGTTCCAAAAATAACTCTCCCGAAGGTTTCATTCCATTTGGACTCCGTTTGATATTCCTTTTCTTCGAAACACTGAAATATGCAAGAAAACAACAATTTGGGCTGGGCCTCCGGTTAATAGGTTAGTCCCAAAAATAATATAAAAGTGTTTAGTAAATCCCATAAACATCCAAAACAGGTAATATAATAGCATGAATACTTCATAAATTATAGATATGTTGGAGACGTATCAGCATCCCCAAGCTTAATTCCTGCTCGTCCTCGAGTAGGTAAATGGTAAAAGAAATAATTTATGAAGTGTGAGTGCTAGCAGGTGCACAAGTTTGATCAATGATAATTTCAATCACCTTTTCTAGCATCATTATATGTCATAGCAGTAGCTCAACTCATAAAACTTTTCATGATCAAGTAACAAGCTATTCACATGTTAAAACATAGACCATAAACTTTCTTGAAAACTAACAAACTATGTTCTCAGTCATCAAACAATTGCAATTCATCTTATTTTCAGGAAGGGTCTATGTAAGAGCTTTGATTTAGCAAATCCCACATACTCAACTATCATATAGTCTTCCATGATTGCTACCACTCAAAGCATATTTTTAGAACAAATAGCATCCATCGAACACAGAGAAAGATAGGGGCTTAATGCTTCGCCTACCAACTTATTTATCATATAGATAATTGTCAACAATGATAATTCATGATCAAATATATTTGAATGGCCATATATGCTTAGATCTTTCTCCACCACATGATGCTTGCCAACTAAAAAGTAGGTTGGAATGAGAAGGAATACTACTGACTCTTGCATAAAAGTAAAAGATAGGCCCTTCGAAGAGGGAAGCAGGGATTTGTAGAGGCGCCAGAGCTCGAAGCTAAAACAGAGATGAAAAAAATTTTGAGAGGTATGCTTTCATTGTCAACATAACGACCAAGAGTTTCCAATATCTTCCATACTAGATACATTATAGGCGGTTCCCAAACAGAAAGGTAAAGATTTTACTCCCCCTCCACCAACATTCACACTCCACGGCTTGTCCGAAACAACGGGTGCCGTCCAACTTTCAACAATCGTGGGGGAGTTTGTTTAAATTATTTGTGAATATGTTTTTGATCTTTTGATCATAGGACTGGGCATCCCAGTTACCAGCCATTTTCTCGTGAATGATGAGCGGAGTCCACTCATCGTGAGAATAACCCACCTAGCATGGAAGATACTGATAGCCCCTAGTCGCTACATGAGCGATTCGAGCATACGAAACAGATTATTATTTGACGGTTTAGAATTTGGCACATGCAAATTTACTTGGAACGGCAGGTAAATACCGCATATAGGTAGATATGGTGGACACTCATGGAATAAACTTGGTTCAAGGAATTTGGATGCACAAGCAGTATTCCCGCTTAGTACAGATATTTTGGCTAGCAAAGGATTCTAAATATCAAGCACCACATGTTAGAGGATCCATAACAATATAACTTCTATACAAATATACCCAAGCATAACTCATTACGTTGTCTTCCTTGTCCAACTTCAACTAATTTGCTCAGGTTGAAAATAATTAATGGGGCTCAAAATCATAGAAGATGTCCAAGATAGTATATTTATATGTGAAATCTCTTTTCCTTCAATATTCTTTCATGAATTGTTCAAGTGACCAATACAATGTTTGCTAACCTTCAAAAAATTACCACCTCTACTTCTTATATGTGAAGGCATTACTCCCCATGGGAAAGGCATATGAAACATATATAATTTCAGATTTATGACATTCAAATCATTCAACCATTTACTCATAGGATATAAGTGCAGCACATGAGTAAATGACAAACTACTCCAAAAAGATATAAGTGAAGATCAATGAGCAGTTAAATAATAATGTAGCTATGTGAAGATTCTCCCATTTAATAATTTCAGAACTTGATATTTTATTCAAACAACAAGCAAAACAAAATAAAATGACATTCTAAGAACAGCAAACATCATGTGAAGAAGCAAAAACTTAGGATCAACCGATACTAACCGATAGTTGTCGAAGAAGAAAGGTGGGATGCCAACTGGGTCATCCCCAAGCTTAGACGCTTGAGACTTCTTGAAATATTATCTTGGGATGCCTTGGGCATCCCCAAGCTTGAGCTTTTGTGTCTCCTTAATTCCTCTCATATCACGGTCTTCCTAAATATCAGAAGCTTCATCCACACAAAACTCAACAAGGACTAATGAGCTAAGTTAGTATAAACCAATGCAAAAACCTTACCATACTATACTGTAGCAATTACTAAAATTATTATTCAACATTGCATACTAAATGCCTCTGCATATTTACTACTCCTATCCTCAAATAGAATCATTAAACAAGCAAACATATGCAAACATAACAACAATCTGCCAAAACAGTACAGTATGTAAAGAATGCAAGATTCATAATACTCCCTAACTCCAAACATTATGAAATTCTACCACACTGTAGAAAATTTATCAGAGCTTATTATGCAAAAGGTTTCAACATTTTATCATATTCTGGCTTTTCTAGGGAATTTTTGCAACAGCGATAAACTCTCTGTTTTGAAACAACAACATGTATACTTGCAAAATAAGCATGGTAAAGGCTATCCTTGCCATTTTTATTGAAAATGGAGATGCAAAACATTATTATAAATAACATCAAGCAAATACTAACAAAATAAAATGACACTCCAAGCAAAACACATATCATGTGGTGAATAAAAATATAGCTCCAAGTAAAGTTAGCGATGAACGAAGACGAAAGAGGGGATGCCATCCGGGGCATCCCCATGCTTAGGCTCTTGGTTCTACTTGAATATTACCTTGGGGTGCCTTGGGCATCCCCAAGCTTAGGCTCTTGCCACTACTTATTCCATAGTCCATTGAATCTTTACCCAAAACTTGAAAACTTCACAACACAGAACTCAACAGAAAATTTTGTGAGCTCCGTTAGTATAAGAAAATAAATCACCACTTTTCGTACTGTTGTGAACTCATTCTAAATTCATATTGGTGTAATATCTACTGTATTCCAACTTCTCTATGGTTCATACCATCCGATACTAATAATAGATTCATCAAAATAAGCAAAACAACACAATGAAAACAGAATCTGTCAAAAACAGAAGAGTCTGTAGTAATCTGTCTCAAACGTATACTTCTGGAACTCAAAAAATCCTACCAAATTAGGAAAACCTGAGAAATTTGTTTATTGATCTTCTGCAAAAAGAATCAACTGAAAATCACGTTCCTGTGATTTATGAAAACTAATCTCGTGCGCGCAAAAGTTTCTGTTTTTCAGCAAGATCAAATTAACTATCACCGTAGGTTATGCTAAAGGTCTTACTTGGCACTTTATTGAAACAAAAGCTATAAAAAATGATTACTACAGTAGCATAATCATGTGGACACACAAAAACAGTAAGGGTAAATATTGGGTTGTCTCCCAACAAGCGCTTTTCTTTAATGCCTTTTTAGCTAGGCATGATGATGACAATGATGCTCGCATCAAAGATAAGAATTGAAACATAACGGGAGCATCATGAAGCATATGACTAGCACATTTAACCCTAACCCACTTCCTATGCATAGGTATTTTGTGATCAAACAACTTATGGGAACAAGAATCAACTTGCATAGGAAGGCAGAACAAGTGCAACTTCAAAAATTTCAAGACATAGAGAGGAAACTTGATATTATTGCAATATGTAAAAGCACATGTTCCTCTCTCATAATAATTTTCAGTAGCATCATGAATGAATTCAACAATATAACCAGCACATAAAGCATTATTTTCATGATGCACAAGCATATAAATTTTACTACTCTCCACATAAGCAAAATTCTTCTCATTTGGAATAGTGGGAGCAAACTCAACAAAATAAATATCATGTGAGGCATAATCCAATTGAAAACTAAAATCATGATGACAAGTTTCATCATAATAATCATCATAGATAGGAACTTTATTCTCATAATCAATTGGAACCTCTTCCGAAATAGTGGATTCATCACTAAATAAAGTCATGACCTCTCCAAATCCACTTTCATCAATATAATCATCATAAATAGGAGGCATGCTTTCATCATAATAAATATTCCCATCAAAACTTGGGGGACTAAAAATATCATCTTCATCAAACATAGCATCCCCAGGCTTGTAGCTTTGCATATCATTAGCATCATTGATATTCAAGGAATTCATACTAACAACATTCCAATCATGCTCATCACTCAAAGATTTAGTGCCAAACATTTTAAGGCATTCTTCTAACACTTTGGCACAATTATCGGAATCCTTATTTTCATGGAAGACATTAAAAAGATGAAGCGTATGAGGCACCCTCAATTCCATATTTTTTTGTAGTTTTCTTTATAGACTAAACTAGTGATGAAACAAGAAACTAAAAGACTCGATTGCAAGATCTAAAGATATACCTTCAAGCACTCACCTCCCCGGCAATGGCGCCAGAAAAGAGCTTGATGTCTACTACGCAACCTTCTCTTGTAGACATTGTTGGGCTTCCGCGTGCAGAGGTTTGTAGGACAGTAGAAAATTTCCCTCAAGTGGATGCCCTAAGGTTTATCAATCCGTGAGAGGCATAGGTTGAAGATGGTCTCTCTCAAACAACCCTACAACCAAATAGCAAAGAGTCTCTTGTGTCCCCAACACACCCAATACAATGGTAAATTATATAGGTGCACTAGTTCGGCGAAGAGATGGTGATACAAGTGCAATATGGATGATAGATATAGGTTTTTGTAATCTGAAAATATAAAAACAGCAAGGTAACCAGTGGTAAAAGTGAGCGTAAACGGTATTGCAATGCTAGGAAACAAGGCCTAGGGTTCATACCTTCACTAGTGCAAGTTCTCTCAACAATAATAACATAATTGGATCATATAACTATCCCTCAACATGCAACAAAGAGTCACTCCAAAGTCACTAATAGCGGAGAACAAACGAAGATATTATTGTAGGGTACGACACCACCTCAAAGTTATCCTTTCTGATCGATCTATTCAAGAGTCCTTTGTAAAATAACATGAAGCTATTCTATCCGTTTGATCTATCCTAGAGTTCGTACAAGAATAACACCTTAAGACACAAATCAACCAAAACCCTGATGTCACCTAGATACTCCAATGTCACCTCAAGTATCCGTGGGTATGATTATACGATATGCATCACACAATCTTAGATTCATCTATTCAACCAACACAAAGAACTTCAAAGAGTGCCCCAAAGTTTCTACCGGAGAGTCAAGACGAAAACGTGTGCCAACCGCTATGTATAAGTTCAAAAGGTCACTGAACCCGCAAGTTGATCACCAAAACATACATCAAGTAGATCACGTGATATCCCATTGTCACCACAGATAAGCACATCCAAGACATACATCAAGTGTTCTCTAATCCTTAAAGACTCAATCCGATAAGATAAATTCAAAGGGAAAACTCAATCCATTACAAGAGAGTAGAGGGGAGAAACATCATAAGATCCAACTATAGTAGCAAAGCTCGCGATACATCAAGATCGTACCACCTCAAGAACAAGAGAGAGAGAGAGAGATCAAACACATAGCTACTAGTACATACCCTCAGCCCCAAGGGTGAACTACTCCCTCCTCATCATGGAGAGCCTCGGGATTATGAAGATGGCCACCGGTGAGGCATCCCCCGATTGGTTTTTGGTGGCTACAGAGGCTTGCGGCGGCGGAACACCCGATCTATTATGCTCCCTGATGTTTTTAGGGTATATGGATATATATATAGGCAAAAGAAGTTGGTCAGGGGAGCCACAAGGGGCCCACGAGAGTGGGGGCGCGCACAGGGGGTAGGGCGCGCCTCCCTGCCTCGTGGCTTCCTCGAAGCTTCCCTGACGTCTACTCCATGTATCCTGGATTTCTTCCGTTCCAAAAATAACTCTTCCGAAGGTTTCATTCCGTTTGGTCTCCGTTTGATATTCCTTTTCTTCGAAACACTGAAATAGGCAAGAAAACATCAATTTGGGCTGGGCCTCCGGTTAATAGGTTAGTCCTAAAAATAATATAAAAGTGTTTACTAAAGCCCATAAACATCCAAAACAGATAATATAATAGCATGAACACTTCATAAATTATAGATACGTTGGAGACGTATCAGAAACGAGAATGTTGTGGCAGATGCGCTTTCCCGTAGATGCATGCTTGTTACCAAACTTGAATTGAATGTCATTGGCTTTGAGCACATCAAAGACTTCTATGGGCATGATCCTAATTTTGCTACTCCATATGCCAAATGTTTGATGCATACATCTTGGGAACGATATTACATCAAAGATGATTATCTTACGAGATCTAACAAACTATGTATTCCCGAGTCTTCTCTTCATTTTTACTTTTGCAAGAATCTCATGGAGGAGGACTAATGGGACACTTTGGACGCGACAAGACATTCCCTAGGCTCTCCAAGAACTATTTTTGGCCCAAGATGGTCCGCAACGTCACACGCTTCACCAACCGCTGCTCTACATGCCGCAAAGCTAAGTCTAAAGCTCAATCCCATGGTCTCTATATGCCTCTTCCAATTCCGTATCACCCATGGGAAGATATTAGCATGGATTTTGTGCTTGGTTTGCCTAGAACTAGAAATGGCAAAGATTCCGTGTTGACCGATTCTCTAAGATGGCTCATTTCATTCCTTGCCACAAGATAGACGATGCTTCACATGTTTCAAATCTTTTTTGTAGACAAATCTTGCGCCTCCATGGAGTTCCAACGACTATTGTCTCCGACCGCGACGTCATGTTCTAGATCTACTATTGGAAGACTCTATGCGCCTAGCTCGGAATCAAGCTTTTGTTCTCCTCGGCATTCCATCCACAAACCGATGGCCAAACGGAGGTGACGAACCGAACACTCTCCACTCTACTTCGTGTGTTGATCAAGAAGAACATCAAGGAGTGGGAGGAGTGTCTACCCATCGCTGAGTACACCTACAACCGCGCAAGACATTCGACTACCGGCAAGTCCCCCTTCGAGATCGTCTACGGCTTCAACCCGTTGTCCCCATTGGACATTCTTCCTATACCACTACAAGAGCGCATCAACATGGACGCGAGTGCCCGTGTGAGTGATGACCCACAAGTATAGGGGATCAATTGTAGCTCTTTTCGATAAGTAAGAGTGTCGAACCCAACGAGGAGCAGAAGCAAGTGACAAGTGGTTTTCAGCAAGGTAATGTCTGCAAGTGCTGATATTGTAAGTAGCGGAGTATTTTGATAGCGAGATAATTTGTAACGAGCAAGTAACGGTAGTAGTAACAAAAGTGCAGCAAGGTAGCCCAATCCTTTCAAGGCAAAGGATAGGCCAAAACGGTCTCGCTGATAAGGAAAGCGTTCTTGAGGGTACACGAGAATTTCATCTAGTCATTTTCATCATGTTGGTTTAATTCGTGTTCGGTACTTTGATAATTTTATATGTGGGTAGACCAGTGCTTTGGTGCTGTTATTACTTGAACAAACCTCATACTTATGATTAACCCTTCTGCAAGCATTCGCAACTATGAGAAAAGTATTAACAATAAATTCTAACCATAGCATTAAACTTTTGGATCCAATCGGTCCCTTACGGAATATCGCATAAACTGGGGTTTAAGCTTCTGTCACTCTCGTAACCCACCATCTAATTGCTACTCCACAATGCCTTCGGCCCAAATATGGTGAAGTCTCATGTAGTCGACGTTCACATGACACCACTAAGGGAATCACAACATACATACTATCAAAATATCGAACACATATCAAGTTCACATGATTAGTTGCAACATGATTTCTCCCGTGACCTCAAGAACAAAAGTAACTAATCACAAATGATAGACATGCTCATGATCAGAGGGGTATTATCATATTGGATCTAAACATATAATCTTCCACCAAATAAACCATATAGTAATCAACTACAAGATGTAATCAACACTACTAGTCACCCACAAACACCAACCTATATTTCCGCTAACAAGATTCAACACAAGAGATGAACTAGGGTTTGAGATGAGATGGTGATGTTGAAGATGTTGATGGAGATTGCCATCCCCAAGATGGGAGAGTTGTTGGTGATGATGATGACGACGATGATTTCCCCCTCCGGGAGGGAAGTTCCCCTGGCGGAAATGCTCCGCCGGAGGGCAAAAGTGCTCTTGCCCAAGTTCTGCCTTGAGACGGCAGCGCTCCATCCCGAAAGTCCTCTCCTTTTTTTTCTAGGTCCAAATGACCTATATACCAGAAGATGGGCACCGGAGGTGGGCCTGGGTGAGCACAACCTACCAGGGCGCGCCTAGGCTCCCTGGCGCGCCCAGATGGGTTGTGCCCACCTGGTGGGCCGCCTCTGGTAGTTAATTTCTCCAATATTCCTCAAATATTCCATAAAAAATCTCCGTGAAGTTTCAGCTTGTTTGGAGTTGTCAAGAATAGGTAGCCCGACATAGCTTTTCCAGGTCCAGATTTCCAGCTGCCGGAATTCTCCCTCTTTGTGTATACCTTGCATATTATAAGAGAAAAGGCATTAGAATTACTCCAAAAAGCTTTATTATGGATAAAAACATTGTAAATAACAGTAAGAAAACATGATGCAAAATGGACGTATCAACTCCCCCAAGCTTAGACCTCGCTTGTCCTCAAGCGAAAACCGAAATCGAAAAACATGTCCACATGCTTAGAGCGAGAGGTGTCGATAAAAACAAAATACGAACAAAGAAGCATCATGTTGATTATTATAACAGCAAAAAAATTAAACATAAGACTTTTATCAAAGAACTTTTAGCATATACTTCTCATGAATAAGTAACAATATAATTCATCACACAATCAAAGTATAAAGCAAAAACTCTATTAAAAACCAACAAACTATGTTCTCAATTAACTTTGCAACTACAATTCATCATCTTTTCAGGAAGGGTCACGTATCGGAGCCTTTGGGCAAGTCAACATACTCAACCATCATATAGTCTTCTATGATTGCTAACACTCACCATGTACACATGAGGAAAACGTTTCAACCGGACACATAGAAAGATAGGGTGATGTCAACAATAATAACTCCTACTATCCATATTCAACTGGACATATGTGCCTAGATCTTTCCTCACCACATGATGCTTGCCAAAGGTGAAAAATAAAAAGGAATAGAAGGAAAACTTTGACTCTTTGCATAAAAGTAAATACATAAAGGTAAAAGATAGGCCCTTCGCAGAGGGAAGCAGAGGTTGCCATGCACTTATTTGTTTGTATGCTCAACCCCTTAGTGCAAAAGAACGTCACGTTGCATTGCCCCTTGTGATAGCGGCCTTTATTATGTAGTTTGTCGCTTTTATTTTTCACCATCACAAGTTTGTGCAATGCTCAGTTTTCTCTTACACTAAATGATCTAACACATTTAGAAGCAATTTTTATTGCCTTTTTGCACAGATGACAGCTTACTTGAGGGATCTTCTCAATCCCTAGGTAGGTATGGTGGACACTTGAAAATAAGATTTGGGTTTAAGGGTTTTTGGATGCACAAGTAGTAACTCTACTTAGTGCGGAATTTTTGGCTAGCAAAGATAGGGGCAAGTACCACATGTTAAAGGATCTATGACAATCTGACTGCTATGTGAATATAAACAAACATGAACCATTGAACGTCAACAATTTTGGCATATAATATTTTTATGAGGGCTCACAATCACAAAAGATTTCTAGGATATTATATTTATATGTGAATCTTCTCTTCCCTTATTAATTCTTTCATGAGTTGCATCATTGACTAATCATATGTTTGTCAATCTCTAATAAAATTTTCTACTTATACTTTTCCTTATGTGGTGTCATCACCTACCATAGGATTAGTATATGATCTTTTCTTCATTTATTTCCTTTCTCTTTTTCTTCCTTATTTCTATTCTTTTATTTGCAACATGAAAGTAAAGAAAGCAAAAAACTCAAACTAAACTTTATTATATAACTTGCACACGATTACAAGGATAGATCACTAAGCAAACTCTCAAAGAAGAAAGGATCGAACTAAACTTTTATTCATCTAAAGAAAAAGATCGAACTAAAATAATTAAAGGTAAAAAGATAGTGGGATGATACGATACCGGGGCACCTCTCCCAAGCTTGGCGGAAGCCAAGGGGAGTGCCCATACCCAATACTCAATTCTCCTTCGGTGGTGAAGAAGTTGGTGGTGATGAAGTAGAAGTCTTGTCCTCAGATTTCCATGGAAGTGGTCCACCATCATAAGAGGAGGGGTGAGTCTCACGGGTCCTGTAACTAGCAACCAAACTCTTACCTTTAAACCTCGCCTCATATTCAAAACTTGGTTTTGGAGGTCATAGATCTGGCTTTGGAGGAAGTTGATTTTCTCGTCGAGGGTGAAGACGATGTCCTTCATGGGCTTGCCATCCACCTTGAGATCACGAGAGAGGTCCGTGATCATAAGGTGATTGGCGTTGAGTCCACGCTCCACCATCCCATTGCACCGGAAGACGTCTTGCTACATAGCTTCAAGCCTGGCCTCCACGGTTCATGTCCCCTTGGGACAGGGCACATCGCGGAGGTGAAGCACCCCCTCATGCATCTGGATGACCTGAGGGTGCTGCACCACCTCCTCCAGATATGGGTTGATGACGTTCTTGAAGAACTTGTCCTTGGAGGAGCTTGAAGATGCCATGGTAGATGGAATCTGATAGAAAACAACAAGGAAAAGAGAACAGAGGATTTTCTCCGTGATACGGTGATCAACAAGTTCAGGAAATATATATAGATTTTTTTATCTTGGAGGACAAGCATACGGTAGGAAAACGGAGTCCAGGAGGTGTCCCAGGTGGGCACAACCCACCTAGGCACGCCAGGCTTGCCTGGCGCGCCCTGGTATCTTGTGCCCACCAGGGTAAGCTTCCTGGAAGTTTCTTTATTTCCTAAATTTTTAAATATTCCAATACTGATAAAAAATATTTTTGCGGATTTTTCGGAGTCCATTTACTTACCATATCATGTACCTCCTTATTTTCACAATTCAGGATTGTTCCAGAAGGACACTTTTATGTGTTCTTCCGGTGTCAAGGTTTGAATAATATTACTTTCAACATTAATGGGCGTACCTGAGATATAATGCTTTATTCATTGCCCATTGACAACCTTCGGGTTAGTACCTTCGGAATTATTTATTTTGATGGCTTTAGACCGGTAAACCTCCTCGATAACATAGGGGCCTTCTCATTTTGAGTGGAGTTATCCTGCAAAGAATCTGAAACGAGAGTTGTACAAAAGAACATATTCTCCGACTTTAAACTCACGCTTTTGGATTCTTTTGGCATGCCATCTTTTAACCTTTTCTTTGAATAATTTTGCATTTTCATAAGCTTGGGTTCTCCATTAATCTAAAGAGCTAATATCAAATATCCTCTTTTCACCAGCAAGCTTGAAATCATAGTTGGGCTCTTTGGTGGCGCAATATGCTTTATGTTCTAACTCGAGAGGCAAATGACAAGCTTTTCCATAAACCATTTTATAAGGAGACATACCCATAGGATTTATATGTTGTTCTATAAGCCCGAAGTGCATCATATAATTTCTTAGACCAATTCTTCTTGGACCTGTTAACAGTCTTTTGCAAAATTAATTTTATTTCTCTATTGCTAAGTTCAACTTGCCCACTAGACTGAGGATGATAAGGTGATGCAATTCTATGGTTAACATCATACTTGGCAAGCATTTTACGGAAAGCACCATGAATAAAGTGTGAACCACCATCAGTCATTAAATATCTAGGGACTCCAAACCTTGGGAAAATAACTTCCTTAAGCATTTTAATAGAGGTGTTGTGATCAACACTACTGGTTGGAATAGCTTCTACCCATTTAGTAACATAATCAACAGCAACCAAAATATGTGTATACCCATTAGAGGAAGGAAAAGGTCCCATGTAATCAAATCCCCAAACATCAAATGGTTCAATAGCATGTGAATAATTTGTAGACGCTTACCAATATTACCTATTATTTGACATTCATCACAAGATAAGACAAACTTACATGCATCCTTGAAGAGAGTAGGCCAATAAAGTCCAGATTGCAATACCTTGTGAGCAGTTCTATCTCAAGCATGATGTCCTCCATAAGCTTCGGAGTGACATTTACGTAGGATTTGTCCCTGTTCATGCTCATGTACACAACGTCTAATAATACCATCTACTCCTTCTTTATAAAGATGTGGGTCATCCCAAAAGTAATGTCTTAAATCATAGAAGAATTTTTTCTTTTGTTGGTATGTAAAGCTAGGTGGTAAATATTTAGCAACAATGTATTTAGCATAATCAGCGTACCAAGGAGTGTTATGAGCAACATTTATTGCAGCTAACTGCTCATCAAAAAAACTATCATCAATAGGTAGTGGGTCATCAGGCACATTTTCAAGCCTAGATAAATTATCAGCTACGGGGTTCTCAGCTCCTTTTCTATCAATGATAAGTAAATCAAATTCTTTTAACAAGAGAACCCATCGAATAAGTCTAGGTTTAGCATCTTTCTTTTCCATAAGATACTTAATAGCAGCATGGTCTGTGTGAACAGTTACTTTGGAATCAATAATATAATGTCTAAATTTATCACAAGCAAACACCACTTCTAAGAATTCTTTTTTACTAGTATCATAATTTCTTTGAGCACTGTCTAGAGTTTTACTAGCATAATGAATTACATTAAGTTTCATGTCAACTCTTTGTCCTAGAACAACACCAACAGCATAATCACTAGCATCACACATAATTTCAAAAGGCAAGTTCCAATCAAGTGGTTGAAAAATAGGTGCAGAAATTAAGGCTTTCTTGAGTGTTTCAAAGGCTTCTAAACAATCATCATCAATAACAAAAGGAATATCCTTTTGCAAAATACTAGTAAGAAGCCTAGAAATTTTAGAAAAGTCTTTGATAAATCTCCTATAGAAATCAGCATGGCCTAAGAAACTACGAATACCTTTTATACCTTTAGGACATGGCATTTTCTCAATTGCATCAACCTTAGCCTGGTCCACTTCAATACCTCTTTCAGAAATTTAATGACCCAAGACAATGCCTTCATTAACCATAAAGTGGCACTTCTCCCAATTGAAGACAAGATTTGTTTGTTCGCATCTCTGCAGAACTCGCTCAAGATTGCTTAAACAATCATCAAAAGACTTCCCATAAATAGAAAAGTCATCCATGAAAACCTCAACAATCTTTTCACATAAGTCAGAGAATATAGCAGTCATACATCTTTGAAAGGTAGCAGGTGCATTACATAAACCGAAAGGCATACGTCTATAAGCAAAGGTTCCAAAGGGACAAGTAAAAGTGGTCTTTTCTTGATCAGGTTGAGAAACAGGTATTTGTGAAAAACCATAATATCAATCAAGGAAGCAAAAATGTGTGTGCTTAGATAATCTTTCAAGCATTTGATCAATAAAAGGCAGAGGGTAATGATCTTTTCTAGTTGCTTTGTTTAATTTTCTAAAGTCAATTACCATTCTATAGCCTGTAACAATTCTTTGTGGAATAAGTTCATTCTTATCATTAGGAACAACAGTAATACCTCCTTTCTTAGGGATACAATGAACATGACTTACCCATCTACTATGAGCTATAGGATAGATTATGCCTGCTTCTAGAAGTTTTAATATTTCCGCTCTTACCACTTCTTTCATCTTCGGGTTTAACCGACATTGGTGATCAACAACGGGTTTAGCATCAGGTTCCATATTAATTTTGTGCTGACATAAAGTGGGACTAATGCCCTTTAAATCATCAAGAGTATATCCAATAGTACCTCGGTGCTTCCTTAGAACTCTCAATAATCTTTCTTCTTCATGTAGGTTAGCACTGATAATAACAGGACATATCTTCTTTTCATCAAGATAAGCATATTTCAAAGTGTCTGGCAATTGTTGTAATTCAAACACAGGATCACCTTTAGGTGGAGGAGGATCTCCTAGAGTTTCAATAGGAAAATTGTGTTTAAGGAGAGGATGTTGTTCAAAGAAAATCTTATCTATTTCATTTCTTTCATGCATATGTAAAACATTTTCATGGTCTAGCAAATATTGTTCTAAAGGATCAGTAGGTGGCACAGCAATAGAAGCAAGACCAATTAATTCATCCTTACTAGGCAATTCTTTTTCATGAAGCTTTCTACTAATCTTGGAAAAATTAAACTCATGAGACTCATCACCAAAACTAACACCGACAGATTGCTTCTCACAATCTATTCTAGCATTAACGGTGTTCAAGAAAGGTCTACCAAAGATAATGGGACAAAAGTCATCTTGTGGGGAACCAAGAACAAGCAAATCAGTAGGGTATTTTATTTTCCCACACAAGACTTCAACATCTCTAACAATCCCAATTGGTGATATAGTGTCTCTATTAGCAAGTTTAATAGAAACATCTATGTCTTCTATCTCTGCGAGTGCTATGTCATTCATAATTTCTTGATATAAGGTGTAAGGAATATCACTCACACTAGCACCTATGTCACATAAACCATGATAACAGTGATCTCCTATTTTAACCGAGATGACGGGCATGCCAACAACAGGTCTGTGTCTATCATTTTTACCAGGTTGGGCAATTCTAGCAGCTTCTTCACAAAAGTAAATAACATGACCATCCATATATTCTTCTAAGAGATCTTCAATCATAGAAATGCTAGGTTCTACTTTAATTTGCTCATTAGGTTTAGGTGTTCTAATATAACTTTTGTTAACCACAGTTGAAACTTTAGCATGTTCCTTTATCCTAACAGGGAAAGGTGGTTTCTCTATATAAGGAGAGGGAACAACTGGATCAACATTATAAAGTATAGTTTCTTCTCTAACTGGTACTAGTTCTTTAGTTTCTTCTTTAATAGGTGGGTGATATTTAAACCACTTCTCTTTAGGGAGATCAACATGAGTAGCAAATGATTCATAAAAGGAGGCTACTATCTCAGAGTCAAGTCCATATTTAGTGCTAAACTTTTGAAAAGCATCGGTATCAATAAAAGATTTAACACTATCATACTTAAGTTTAATACCTGACTCTTTACCTTCGTCGAGTTCCCAATCTTGACAGTTGCATTTAATTTTTTCCAAAAGATCCCACCGGAATTCAATAGTCTTCTTCATAAAAGAACCAGCACAAGAAGTATCAAGCATGGTTTGATCATTACGAGAAAGCCGAGCATAAAAGTTTCGGATAATAATTTCTCTTTAGAGCTCATGATTGGGGCATGAATATAACATTGACTTAAGCCTACCCCAAGCTAGAGCGATACTTTCTCCTTCACGAGGCCAAAAATTATATATATAATTCCGATCACGATGAACTAGATGCATAGGATAATTTTTTTGGTGGAACTCCAATTTCAGTCGGTTCCAATTCCAAGATCCAATATCATCGCATAGCCTATACCATGCTAGTGCTTTTCCCTTCAAAGATAAAGGGAAAACCTTCTTCATAACTTCATATCCGAGTAAACCTGCAAGCTTGAACAATCCACAAACTTTTTCTACATATATCAAGTGCATATCAGGATGTTCGGTTCCATCTCCTGCATAAGGATTAGCTAGCAGTTTTTCTATCATACCCGAAGGAATTTCATATTCAATATTTTCAGTACGTGCAGTAGGTTGAGTGGTAGATAATTGTGGTTCCATTCGAGGTGAAGATACCCCGAACAAACCCCTCAAAGGATTGTTTTCCATAGTAACAAGTGACAATAAATTTCAGCACACTATATAAATGTTTCCTTACCAAATTCCACTTACGAAAGGCGCTTCACTCCCCGGCAACGCCGCAAGAAAATAGCATTGATGACCCACAAGTATAGGGGATTAATTGTAGCTCTTTTCGATAAGTAAGAGTGTCGAACCCAACAAGGAGCAGAAAGAAATGACAAGTGGTTCTCAGCAAGGTAATGTCTGCAAGTGCTAAAATTGTAAGTAGCAGAGGAGTTTGATAGCGAGATAATTGGTAACGAGCAAGTAACGATAGTAGTAACAAAAGTGCAGGAAGGTATCCCAATCCTTTTAAGGCAAACGACAGGCCAAAACGGTCTCTTATAATAAGCAAAGCGTTCTTGAGGGTACACGAGAATTTCCTCTAGTCATTTTCATCATGTTGGTTTAATTCGTGTTCGGTACTTTGATAATTTGATATGTAGGTGGACCACTGCTTAGGTGCTGTTATTACTTGAACAAACCTCCCACTTATGATTAACCTTCCCGCAAGCATCTGCAACTACGAGAAAAATATTAAGAATAAATTATAACCATAGCATTAAACTTTTGGATCCAATCGGTCCCTTACGGAATAGTGCATAAACTAGGGTTTAAGCTTCGATCACTCTCACAACCCACCATCTAATTGCTACTCCACAATGCATTCCCTTAGGCCCAAATATGGTGAAGTGTCATGTAGTCGAAATTCACATGACACCACTAAGGGAACCACAACATACATACTATCAAAATATCGAACACATATCAAGTTCACATGATTACTTGCAACATGGTTTCTCCCGTGACCTCAAGAACAACAGTAACTACTCACAAATGATAAACATGCTCATGATCAGAGGGGTATTAAATAGCATATTGGATCTGAACATATAATCTTCCACCAGATAAACCATATAGCAATCAACTACAAGATGTAATCAACACTACTAGTCACCCACAAGCACTAATCTATAGTTCCACTAACAAGATTGAACACAAGAGATGAACTCGGGTTTGAGATGAGATGGTGATGTTGAATATGTTGATGGAGATTGCCCTCCCTAAGATGGGAGAGTTGTTGGTGATGATGATGACGATGATTTCCCCCTCCGGGAGGGAAGTTCCCCCGGCGGAAACGCTCCGCCGGAGGGCAAAAGTGCTCCTGCCCAAGTTCCGCCTCGAGACGGCGGCGCTCCGTCCCGAAAGTCCTCTCCTTATTTTTTTCTAGGTCCAAATGACCTATATACCAAAAGATGGGCACCGGAGGTGGGCCTGGGTGAGCACAACCCACCAGGGCGCGCCCAGGTGGGTTGTGCCCACCTGGTGGGCCCCCTC
Source organism: Triticum aestivum (assembly GCF_018294505.1). Lineage (NCBI taxonomy): Eukaryota > Viridiplantae > Streptophyta > Magnoliopsida > Poales > Poaceae > Triticum > Triticum aestivum. The sequence goes on along the minus strand of NC_057805.1, from coordinate 174,928,314 downwards.
TGGTAGTTATTTGCTCCAATATTCCTCAAATATTCCATAAAAAATCTCCGTGAAGTTTCAGCTTGTTTGGAGTTTTGTAGAACAGGTAGCCTAACATAGCTTTTCCAGGTCCAGATTTCCAGCTGCCGGAGTTCTCCCTCTTTGTATATACCGTGCATATTATGAGAGAAAAGGCATTAGAATTACTCCAAAAAGCATTATTATGGATAAGAACATTATAAATAACAGTAAAAAAACATGATGCAAAATGGATGTATCAGTGAGCTACCTCAAGAAGATGCAAGAAGATACAAAGCACATGATCGAGCAACAAGTACAACGACTCGCGACCAAGCTCAACGTCAACAATCAACCCATGATATTCAACATTGGATATCTTGTGTGGCTACACCTTCGCAAGGAACGCTTCCCCAATGAACGCAAGTTCAAACTTCTACCACGAGTCGATGGACCCTTCAAGGTGCTCGAACGCTACAACAACAACGCCTACAAGATCGACATCCCACGCGACAAGTACTCCATGAGCGACATCTTCAACGTCAAAGATCTCTCCCCGTACCATGGTGATGAGGATTTTGATCCGAGGTCGGATATTTCCCAAGGGGGGGGGAGATGATGCAGAGCATCCCACGGTCATCTCCATGGACACTACCTCAACTATCCAAGCTCCAAGTGGACCCATGACAAGAGCAAGAGCTCGTGCTATTCAATTAGAGGTGACATCACTCCTACTTGAGCTTCCTTTGCATTCGAGCGAGACATGGCTACTACCTAAGTTAGAAACACTATGTGTGATCAGGTACAACACACAAGCCACGGAGCCGATAGCTGAGGAAGAAGAAGAATCAGGCGTCAACTCTCTGGATAGCCTGGAACCTCTGTCCGCCCCGGAACTTTTCGGCCTCCGACGACCCAGACCAGCCTGGGCGTGCCAACTCTCTGGTTAGCCCGGAACCTGGCCCGGACCTGCCGGCCCCCGGACATCAACCAAGCTCTCACCGTGCCAACTCTCTGGTTAGGCCGGACCGTCCCAGGAACCTGGCCCGGAAGTTCCGGCGCTCGGAACTTTCGGCCTCACCCGGAACTTCTGGCCCTGCCTGCGCGGAGTGACTTGGGCCGAGGCCCTTGTACCCTTTCATCCCGAGACTATATATACTCTTATCATACCGATGTTTTAGGGTTAGCGAAGTAATAGCTCATTTGAGAAGCTTTGCTCTCCACTTGACCCCTTCTCCATAGGAGTTCACGGCCTCTATGGAGAAGATCCCCAAGTGGATTCAAGACCCCTCACGGGAAGACCCCCCAAGACCTCCTCACGGAGAAGAACGTTCTACTTGTATCGTCCCTTGTTGATCGTGGATCTTATATCTCTTTGTGTTTCGAGGATCTAGCACATGTGTAACCGGATCTTGTTGGTTTGAGTGGTTTCTACCGTGTTTTCCCCTTGTGTTCCTCGTGTTCTTCGCGGGGTCCGCTCCTCTCGTTAAAAATCAGGCGTCAAGGGTTCTACCGTACATCACTTATTCCTTCATCCATCATAATATCACCCAAAACTTGAAGACTTCAATCACACAAAACTCAACAAAACCTTCGTGAGATCCGTTAGTATAAGAAAGCAAATCACTACTATAATTACTGTTGCAAACCCATTCATATTTTATTTTGCATTATATCTACTGTATTCGAACTTTTCTATGGCAAAAACTCTTTAAAGAAAACCATAGAATCATCAAAACAAGCACACAAAGGAAAGAAAACAGAATCTGTCAAAAATAGAACAGTCTGTAGAAATCTAGATATTTCGAATACTTCTGTAACTCCACAAATTTTGAAATTAGGACAACATGAGCAATTTGTATATCAATCTTGTGTAAAAAATTCAGAATTTTATCACGCCTCTGTGATTTTTAATAATTCTGTGACTGGCGCACAAAGTTTATGTTTTTCAACAAGATCAAAGCAACTATCACCCAACATGATCCCAAAGGCCTTGCTTGGTACAAACACTAATTAAAACATGAAAAACACAACCATAACAGTAGAATCATTGTGCAAACACTCAAGAACAGAAATGCAAAGGATCTAAGTATTGTCATCTTTGTTTCTAGATCCATACGATGCCCTCATGATTGCCTCCCAAGAAGCGCTATCGTTTTATGCCCCTAGCTAGGCATAATGCAAAGGATCTAAGTATTGTCATCTTTGTTTCTAGATCCATATGATGCCCTCATGATTGATTCATATGGTGGCTTAATTCTAGTTCTAGGGAAGTGTTCCATACCCTTCCTTAGTGGAAAATGAAATTTAATATTGCCTTCTTTCATATCAATCACGTCACCAATAGTACTTAAAAACGGCCTACCAAGAATCATTGGACAAGACGGATTGCAATCAATATCAAGAACAATAAAATCTATGGGCACATAATTCCTATTTGCAAGAATAAGAACATCATTAATTCTTCACATAGGCTTTTTAATAGTAGAATTTTCCAAGTGCAAATCTAAAGAACATTCTTCAATATCGGTAAGACCAAGCACATCACATAAAGATTTCGGAATTGTAGAAACACTAGCACCCAAGTCACATAAAGCAAAACACTCATAATTTTTAATCTTGACTTTGATAGTAGGTTCCCTTTCATTTCTAGGAATTGAAATCTCTAATTCCAGCTTTCCTTCTAAAGCTTTCATTATAGCATCAACAATACGTTTAGTAAAAGCTTTATTTTGTTCATAAGCATAGGGTGAATTTATCATGGATTGCCACAAAGAAATACAATCAATCAAAGAGCCACTATCATAATTAAAGTCTTTGTAATCCAAAATAGTGGGCACATCACCAGTTAAAGTTTTGACCTCTTCAAACCCACTTTTATCAATTTTCTCAACAAGATTTTCACCCTCCGGATTATTGGGATGCCTTCTAGATAAAGTTAACTCGTCTTCAGTCCCTTTTTAATCAATATTAATTTTACTAAATAAAGAATCAATAGAAGAAACACCAATCATTTTACGATCATCATCACTTTTACGAAAGTAATCACTAGAAAACGCTTTTTCTAAAAATTCTCTTCTAGCTCTAAACATAGAGGTTCTTTTCTTACTTTCATCCATAGAAACATAAAGAGCTTTAATTGAATCTTATACCTTAGCCACAAAAATTTTCATCTTGAGATTTTCCACACCATGAGAAATTCTATCAATACTTCTAGACATGTCATCGATCTTATTTAGCTTTTCTTCGATTGTAGCATTGAATTTTTTTTGAGTATTGATAAATTCTTTAATATTATTCTCAAGATCATAGGTGTTCCTATTATTATTATTATTATTATTATTATTATAAGAAGGATTACCATAGGAAATACCATAATTATTAGAGGAATTACTAGGAAAAGGCCTAGGATTAAAATTACCTCTATAAGCATTCTTATTGAAATTGTCTCGCGAAACAAAATTCACATCAATGGCATCACTATTTTGCTCAATCAAAGTAGACAAAGGAACATCATTAAAATCAATAGGAGCACTTTCATTAGCAACCAATTTCATAAGAGCATCAACTTTTTCACAAAAAGAAGAAATTTCTTCAACCGAATTAAATTTTTTCCTAGTAGGAGGTCTTTCGGTATGCCATTGTGAACAATTTTCCATAATATTATCAAGAAATTTGGTAGCTTCACCTAAAGTAATTTCCATAAAAGTACCACCCACGGCAGAATCTAAAAGATTACGAGAAACAAAATTCAACCCCGCATAAAAAATTTGTATGATCATCCAAAGATTTAATCCATGAGTTGGGAAATTCCTTAGCATAAATTTCATCATTTCCCAAGATTGTGCAACATGCTCATGCTCAAGTTTCTTAAAATTCATGATTTGCGTCCTAGCGGAAATAATTTTCGTAGGCGGAAAATACTTAGTAATAAAAGCATATTTGCACTTATCCCAGGAATCGATACTATTGCGAGGCAAAGAAGAAAAACAAATTTTTGCACGATCTCACAAAGAAAATGGGAATAATTTCAACTTCACAATATCATTGTCCACATCTTTTTTCTTTTGCATATCGCATAATTCCATGAATGTGTTAAGATGGGACGCGGCATCCTTATTAGGAGTACCAGAAAATTGGTCTTTCATAACAAGATTCAGCAAAGCGGTATTAATATCACAAGACTCCGCAGTAGTGGCGGGAGGAGCAATCGGAGTGCTAATAAAATCATTGTTGTTGGTATTGGAGAAATCACACAGCTTGGTGTTCTCTTGAGTCATCGTGACTACGCAACAAGATTGCACTAAAAACAGATCTGACGAAAAAACAGCGAACGAAAAAGAGGGTGAATAAAACGGCAAACTTTGGTGAAGTGGGGAGAGGAAAAAGAGAGGCAAATGGAAAATAATGTAAATTGCAAGGAGATGATATTTGTGATTAGGAACCTGGTAGATGTTGATGATGTCTCCCCGCCAACGGTGCCAGAAATTCCTTTTGATGTTTGCTTGAATTACGTCGGTATTTCCCCAAAGAGGAAGGGATGATGCAGCACAACAACGGTAGGTATTTCCCTCAGTGATGAGACCAAGGTTATCGAACCAGTAGGAGAACCACGCAACACCACGTAAACAGCTCCTGCACAAAAAGAACAAATACTTGCAACCCACGTAAGAGAGGGGTTGTCAATCCCTCACGGGTAAAACGATAGATAAAATTGTCGTAGATTGGATAAATAGATCTCGCGGAAACGAGAGATAAAATAAATAGCAATAAATTGCATCAAGGTATTTTTGTATTTTTTGATTAATAGATCTGAAAATAAAAGCAAATAAAAATAGATCGTGAAGGCAAATATAATAAAGAAGAGACCCGGGGGCCGTAGATTTCACTAGTGGCTTCTCTCGAGAAAATAGCGTGCGGTGGGTAAAAAAATTACTGTTGGGAAATTGATACAACTTCAAATAACCATGACGATATCCAGGCAATGGTCATTATATAGGCATCACGTCCAAGATTAGTAGACCGACTCCTGCCTGCATCTACTACTATTACTCCGCACATCGAACGCTATCCAGCATGCGTCTACTGTATTAAGTTCATGGAGAAACGGAGTAATGCAATAAGAACGATGACATGATGTAAACAAGATCCATTTATGTGGAAATAGACCCCATCTTGTTGTCCTTATAGCAACGATACATACGTGTCGGTTCCCCTTCTGTCACTAGGATCAAGCACCGTAAGATCGAACCCATCACAAAGCACCTCTTCCCATTGCAAGATAAATAGATCAAGTTGGCCAAACAAAACCCAAATATTGGAGAAGAAATACGTGGCTATAAGTAATCATGCATATAAGATATCAAAAAGACTCAAATAACTTTCATGGATAAAAACATAGATCTGATCATAAACTCAAAGTTCTTCGGATCCCAACAAACACACCGCAAAAAGAGTTAAATCAAATAGATCTCCAAGAGACCATTGTGTTGAGAATCAAAAGAGAGAGAGGAAGCCATCTAGCTACTAACTATGGACCCATAGGTCTACAATGAACTACTCACGCATCATTAGAGAGGCACCAATGAGGATGATGAACCCCTCCGTGATTGTGTCTAGATTGGATCTGGTGGTTCTGGAACTTGCGGGGGCTGAATTGATTTTCGTCAACTCCTCTAGGGTTTCTGGAATACTGGGTATTTATAGAGCAAAGAGGCGGTGCTGGAGGCAACCGAGGTGGGCATAACCCACCTAGGCGCACCTGGGCCCCAGTCACGCCCTGGTGGGTTGTGCTCCCCACGGAGCACCCCTTTGGTACTTCTTTGGCCCAACTGGTGTCTTCTAGTCCAGAAAAAATCCACAAATTTTTTTGCTGCATTTGGACTGCGTTTGGTATTGATTTCCTGCGATGTAAAAACAAGCAGAAAACAACAACTGGCACTTGGCACTATGTCAATAGGTTAGTCCCAAAAAATGATATAAAATGATTGTAAAACATCCAAAAATGATAATATAACAACATGGAACAATAAAAAATTATAGATAAGTTAGAGACGTATCATTACCTCAGACCTTCAAAAAGACAACGATAGGTAGATCATCCATGCTATCTCTACCCACTACTGGGGGTAAGTCACAGTACCATTTGCCACCACAAAAAGTATAGAAGCGTTTAGATGTAGGCACCCTCTGGTATTCAGGAACTAAAATGATAACGAACATGACAAGAAAACCTTGGAGCTCCACTCCTCGGATCCAATGCATACAATGAGGAGGCACCAAGATAAAATTTTGTCACATCGATATCACAACGATTCTAAAATTACCTGTGTGATCCTAAAAATTGAGTCAGAAGAGTAGTAGAATCAAAACACCTATGTCACAATTCCTCAACAGAGCGACGAAGGGGATAAGGAGAAAAAAAATCCTACTCTCCGATATATGACTAGGTTCAAAATAGTTTTTCTTCTAGACTCAACAACGGCCAAATTCAATAAATCAAGGGGGCTCCTGTGGTCGGGAGAGGCTCTGACACCAACTTCTCGCGCCCAATATGCGGTCCTATCCTCAAGGAACTTGGAACTCCAACCAAGAATGAAAGCGCATATCAGAGATGCTTCGCAAGGTGGATTTCATTACAACATAGCATGTACTGAATAGATGGGAATACTAGATAAAGACTTATACTCACCACAAGCTACAACTTGAATACATCAATAAATCAATACATAGCAATCACCATACAGAAGAGAAGGATCCAACTACGAATGAAATCAAATGAAATAAGAACGACATCGAGATGAATAGATGGCATATTCGGATTCAGTAGATTTTTCTGAGCAACTTTCATGTAGAAAACATTTTATTCCGGGTTACTGTTATTTTTGTATGATTTTTCGAAGTTTAAAACAATATTCTGGAATTACTAGGTTATTATTAATTCGAAATTAAAAAGGAAAAGGCTATGTGTACCCAACTGTGGGCTAGCCACAGTGGCTTATAGGTGGGACCAGAGGGCTAGGTTGACCAAGTCAACTTTTGACTAGTCAGCTGTGGGTACTGTTAAGTGGGGCCCAAACGTCATTGACTATAGTTGAATTGATTTTGACTACTTAGTTTAATCACCAGGGGACCCACATGTCATAGGGTAGGAACTAACCTAACTACTAATTAGTTCCTAAGCTAAATGGCATGTGGTAGTACATGATCATCTGGAGTACAAGGCAAGGTAGAATAATATCCCTCTCTCATTTACCTTAGGAGTTCCTAACCTAGCTACTAATTAGTTCCTATACTACTATTTCATTGTATTGGTTGAGCCTCCTGGGCATATATATAGGAGTACATGATCATCTTGGAGTACAAGGCAAGGTAGAATAATATCCTACGTTATCCTAGCTTTCCTAATAATCACGATACTCAACATCCCCCCGCAGTCACAACGGTAGCGACGCAGACGGTGAGACTGGAGAAGAATCCGAAGGGAAGCCGACAGATACACCCCCCCCCCACAGTCGTAACGATCGATGCATCGTGGAGTCATGGCTGGAGTGGAAACCGACGAGGTTGCTCAAGCAAGGCGGTAGCTCTTTGTGCCGTTTGTTGAGGTAGTCGAGAGTGTAGGTGGTGTAGCCGTAGATGAGTTAGTCGTGCGAAGAACGCCATGGTCGGTGTCGAGTCGAGGGTCACAGGTGTCGAGGTAGTCCCCGTGGAGCTGCAGAAGAAGAGCAACAGCGGCGACGACTAGAGAAGGAGCACAGCGGCGGTGCTCGAAGTAGGCAAAAATGAACCCGACAGCGTGACGAAGACCAGCGCGGACGGTGACGTTCCCGCGCCAAGGGAGGCGGCGGGCGCATATCATGTGGAAGTCAACATGCGTGGACGGCGGTGGATCGCGTGCCGCAGCGTTATGACCCGAAGGGGCGACGCAACGGCGGCGGGCTGGTCGGGGCGACGGCGGGGAAGACCACCAGGCGGTTGCAGGGATCGCGTGCCACACTCGCTACGGCCCGGCGGGGCGACACATCAGCAGCGTGAGGGTCGGTGCAGCCTCGGGGACAGCCTGGAGCGGACGGCCTCGGTGTGGCGGTGACCGCTTGCCGCGGCACTACGGCCCGAAGGGGCGACGCAGCAGCAGCGCGCGATGTGGTGCAACCACGGGAACAGCCTCGGGGCGGCACCGGGGACCACGTGCCACGACGCTACGGCCCGAAGGGGCGACGCAGATCGGTGCGGCCACGGGGAGAACCACGGCGCGGCGGCCCGATGGGGCGACGTAGCGGCAGCCCATTGCTCGATCAGTGGAGGGATGCGCTGAACTCAGGGACAGGGTGGTGACGGCCGGCATAGGTCGACGAGCGGGCCGACGCGCGGACGACGGCCATGAGGGGCCGCCTGTCGCGCGAGGCCGCCGGGTCGGTGAAGAGGCCGGTCGGTCGCGCCGGTGACGGAGTAGAGGTTCATGATGGTCGACGATGATGGCGGGCGACGCAAACCGATCAAGCATAGATCAGAAAACCAAAAAGAAAAACGCCGATCAAAACGATCGGCGAGAGAGCGAAGAAACCCGGAGCAAGGGCTCGAGAAAATGACTCTCTAGGGCTGCCGGTCAACACAACCGGCGGATGAATCCTAGGTACGGGTGGCGCGGCACCCGGCGGCGGTCATGGAGGCTGACCGCCCCGGGGCGGCTCGCAGGTGCGGAAGCGGCAGCGCCTAGGGTTTAGAACCCGAAAACTGATACCATGTTAGAAGGGAGAGAGGAATTTGGTGGAATAGTTCATTGTATTGCTTGAGCCTCGTGGGCATATATATAGTACATGATCATCTTGGAGTACAAGGCAAGGTAGAATAATAACCTACGTTATCCTAGCTTTCCTAATAATCGCGATACTCAACAGGCCACATACACATACACACACGCAGGCACACCCGGCCATGGATAGCCGCAAGAAGCAGCAGCTATGGCTATGCAGCAGCAACTGCAAGCAAAAGGAGCAGTGCATCGGCCTAAGCAGCAGCTAGCAGCAAATATACAGGGGCAGCAGCAGAACGGAGCAACAACATTGAGCAGGAGCAGCAGAAGGAGCAGCGGCGGCAACACAACAACAGTACGGGCGGCAGCGGCAACGCGCAGCAGAGCAGCGAGCAGCAGCGGCGCAAGCAGTAGGCTGGGCCGCGGGCGCGGCAAGGCCGTGGCCAGAGGCAAGGCGGGGCACGCAGGAGGCCGTGGGCGCGCGGAGCCGAGCTCCCTGTCATGGCCGCCAAAGCGTGGGCCGGCCAAACGATGACGAATTTGAGGGGAAAGAAAAGGGGAATGGGGAGATGAGCTCACATCGAGCCTATAGGTGAGCAAGGTGGGCTCGGGGAGGCTCCGGTGAGGCCAAATCGAAGACGGCGAGCGGTTGGGCGGGGTGTTGAAGATGACCTCGATCCAGTCGGTGTTGTGGCTCCCGGTTTGATATGGTGGTTGTGGTCGAGGCAGGGGTCAACGATGTAGCGGATGGACGCACACAGTAGGCGAGGGGACGACGGTGGCCGCGAGCTTCACGGCGGTGCAGCCATGGGCTTCTCGGGCGACTATTAAACTGAAGGGGGCAAGACGTGGGGGTGAATGAGAGGGCTATTGTTTTCCAGGGTGTCGAGGGGTACTTGCAGGACGCCGGGGAGTGTGGCGGATGGCCGGACGTGGCCAATCCACGGCGTGGACGGACGCACGGCGGCCACCGAACCTTGTGTGAACAGGAGGTTGAAGGAGGAGCCGGTTGGTGGGCTGTGCCTGGTATAGTGGAGATGATGTGCCAAGTGCACAAGGGCTTTCTCCTTCTCTGATTTCTGTTTTTTATAAATGGCGATGTTTGTATTTGGTTAAGCTATCGAAAGATTTTTCAAAATATGAAACTTGGCTCAAAATTTCTGTGGCACCCCGGCTCAAAGCAACCGGTTTACCCTGCATTGCCAGCCCAGAGATCGAGTCTTCTGGCAATACACAACAACATGGTACAGAAATAACCGCTTTATTGATACTAGCGTGGTACAAAGGTCTGATATTACATCGAGATTCGAGACCAAGCGGCACACACGGTGCTGCTGGACAGTATGTACATTATTTAATGAACATGGCTGGGGCCTCGATCACACGAAACTATGCGGCAGTGGAAGAACGACGTAGCGGAACTTCATGGCACAGGGACACCGACGTGGACACAGCCCAGACACGAGATGCGCTCCGATGCGAATCAACTTGCCTGAAAGCTGGCATGACACGCCAGGTCAGTACATTGAATGTACTTGCAAGCTCACAACAAACGTAAGCACGATGACAGACAATATCATGATAATTAATCAAGTTCAATTAATGCAAGAAATTACTACAAATGCAAAGCTATGCAAAGCAACCAAAAAGCGCGCCGAGTCACACGGACTCGCTTACCAGACGGTTACCTCGTAACCAAACTGTGACCACACCGGGGTCACACCTGAAACCAATCACTCAGGAACACCTCGAGTGTTCAAGGTTCACCACGTAACAATGCATCACAACAATTACTAGTTTGCAAGATTAATTATAAAAGTTCATCCATGGTGTGACTTACTCCCGAGTCTTGCCCATAAACGAGGGCGCGGCTATCGATAGATTAAATACACTCTGCAGAGGTAGCGCACTTTACCCACACTACGGAATACCTAGCCTCGTACTCCCATTCGGGTGGACCAAGGTATTCCGATGAAACCCTACCTTTGCCATGCACTCTCCCCGGCCACTCCGACCATCTGCCTCTCAGGGCTAGGTCTTGGGTGGCCCCGTGTCTACCAAAGACACCAACGGCCACCGTCGTGGACAATACGGTCCCAAACAGGGACAAGGTATGATAAAAACAAAACGATCACACAAGGTTATCTCTGCCTACTGGGCCAGGGTATGCACGCCCATAACTTTCCCTCGCGGGAGGCACCGGTGAGAGCCACGACAAAGGAACGAATCAAGACCTTCCCATTAGGTAAATGTGATCGCACTGAATTAAAAACTCGATTCAGTGGCACCATGATGTGATCAACATCATATTCAGGTTGAACTTAATCAAGTATTAACTTTCAGAAAACTTTTTATTACTAACATGGCATCATACCAGAAATCATGCAACTACTCGTCACACAGAGCAAGCAACTCTTAAGCATGGATCGAAACAAGCAACATAACTATCTTGCAATACTTAGATCAGAAACTTCTCTGGTTATTACTCATTTTTATCTACAAACAACATTTTTATTAGTTCATCATTTAGTTGAAAACTATTACTAGCAAAAATAGCTACCATAACTTTCCATAACAAAATATCTAGTGCAAAATCTTACTCTACTTAGCCAAACAATTCTATGAACTCAACCAGAAGCTAAAACAAGCATATCAAGCATCATAAAACAACTAGCAATTAACCACATTAATTTATCAAATTTTAAATGCAAATAAAGACTCATATTCAAGTAGAAAATCATAGATATTGAAATAACACCATCCAAATGATGCTGTGGCTTACCTTAGTGCAGAGGTGGGTCACACTCCTCCTGGTTAGCTTCAAGGCAAGATCCTCCTTCTGAAAATATTTTAAAACCACAAAAATAAATGTCAAAACACATTCTAAAAATCGCCAGAAATTCTAGACAGCAAGGAAAAATCCACCTTTTGGTGTGCTGCTAGAGCTTTCTGTAACAAGGACAATGCAAAAAGAATCAATTCATTTGGACTTATGGTATAGAAATGGTGGCTGGTCAAAGTTTAGTGGTGGCTGGTCAAAGTTTAGTCAAATTTCTGAATAAATTTGAATAAATAGAAAATCCTGGGGGGGGGGTGACGTCGAAGGCGTAAAGTGGAAGTGCGCCTCCACTCATACCGCTTCGGGCGCGAGTGGTGAGGCTGACACTGGGCCCCACCTGTCAGAAGAGAGGGAAGGAGATCGAGATCAGAGGGGAGGCGGTGCTTCGCCGGAGCTCATGCCGGCGACGAGGGGGTTTGGGGCTAGGCTAGAGGGATAGATCGGAAGCGGGGCTCACGGCGCACCTGCCCACACCCGTGGCTTGGCGAAAGGTGGACGGAGCTGGTCGCAGTCGAGCTCGCAAGCTTTGGTTGCGGACGGGGTTTACCGGAGAGGTGGAAGACGGTGGCTAGATGCAGCTCCGAGAGCTTGGCCGGGTCCAGGCAGCTCCAGCAGACCACCAAGGCCCTGCCCAAGCAGCTGCTTGAGCTCGAGAGGCCCTGGAGAGCGGCAGTTGGCCTGCGGGGATAGCCGGAGTCCTCGGGTCAGGGCGACAGCCAGAGGCCTGCCCGACCGGGCTTCTGCTCGTCTACGTGTTCGTGGAGGTGGTGTGGAGTGGTGCGTGGCTAGCAAGGGAGGCGGGGTGGCTTTATATAGCCGGAGCAGAGGGGGGGACGTGTCGCCGCTGGAGCGCTCTGGACACGCGGCGAACGTCGATGAGCGGCTCCAACGCGAGGGGACAGGGTGCAGCGTCAACGCCGGCGCTTGCCCACGCTCGCCGACGAGCACAAGAGGCGGTTTGAGATGGGGACAAGCACACCCGCGCAAAGTGCCGTTTTGGCCGCGACTTGACCGGGCTTGCTGCGGCGGCTCCGGCGTCGGCGAGCGCTAGGGAGGGGTCATGGGTGATGGGTCGAGGGTTGTGGCACGTTGCGGTAGTCGGAGGCGAGCGCTTGCATGCACACGCGCGAAACAGAATGCAAAGTGCCGGCCAGAGCGCGTCGAGACGCTGCCAGGCACCATGTCCTTGCGCGGTCACCAAGCGGCATGGCCAAAACGATGGCCCGGAGCGGCCAAACATTGTCTACGAGCTCGACCATGCAGTGCTACGTCTAGGAGAGGTGATGGATCATACCAGGCCGACCGGACGCGACTCTACCAAGCTGGCAAGTTTCTGGTCAGAAACTTGGTCGCCAAGTTTGGCCACCTTCTCGAAGGCCATTAGGGCTAATCTCCTGGGTTTAGGGTTTCTTAGGAAGGTCTTTAAGCTCAAGAAATCTCAAGGCCAATAGCTCAAGGAAAAATGCACTTGCTGTACAAAATGCATTTCTCGTCCAGAAGTGAAAAGATTTTCTACAGCAAAAATATTACAAAAAGTGATGCAACATTTTTGCATGGGAAGATGTGCCATGGTCCTAAAAATATTTAGGAATTATCTCAGATTTTTCTGAGCAAGAAAAATTGAGGTTGCTTTGGAGTACAAAGTTCTGAAACGAGCTTAAGAGAGAAAAATGAATATTTTCCTTTTAGGAAAAATATTCATTTTATTATTTTGGGAATTTGTGGGAGGAATAAGGTAGATAGGTCACTTGGGTGAAAGCCAAGGATATGCCCAAGTGACAAGTCCATTTGAATTGATCCAAAAATGCAAATCAAATCAGGGCAAAAACCACGATGAAAACCAAGTCCGGAAAGAGAGAGAAGGCAAATCAGGTAGAAAGAGAGAAGGCAAAATCCAGGCTGTCACAAACCTCCCCCACTTAGGATGAATCTCGTCCTCGAGATTCGGTTGCTTGAGAAAATCATTCTGGGTATGAAGTCCTTAAAAATTCATCTCTTTCCCAGGTTGCTTCTTCTTCGGTGTGATGCTCCCACTGAACCTTGTAAAATCTTATCTCCTTGCTGCGAGTGACCCTTTCTGTCTGCTCTAATATTCTGATTGGCTTTTCCTCATAAGTCAAATCCTTAGCCAATTCTATCTCTGACATATCAGTCCTTTTCTCTGGTGGCGAGATGCATCTTCCTAGATGTGAGAAGTGAAACACGTTGTGTACTTCTGACAATTCTGGCGGCAATTCCAACTGGTAGGCAACTGTTTCGACTCTAGCCATGACGGGGAATGGACCGATATATCTGGGTGCCAATTTTCCTCGGGTCTGTAACCTCTTGACTCCTTTCATAGGGGTGACTAGGAGATATACGTCTTCTCTGGGTTCAGAGATGATCTGATGATGTTTGGCATCATAGTAGCTCTTCTGTCGGTATTTGGCCAGTTGCAGTCTGTCTCGGATTTCCTTGACTTGCTTTTCTCCTTTGAGCATTAAATTAGTCCTGAAAATACGGCTATCTCCGGTTTGAGACCAATTTAATGGGGTGCGGCATTTCCGGCCATACAGGGCTTCATAGGGTGAAATCTTTAAGCTTGCCTGGAAACTGTTGTTGTAGGAAAACTCGGCGTAGGGCAGACAGTCTTCCCACTTGGTTCCTTGGGCCAATGTACATGCCCAGAGCGTATCTTCGAGTATTTGATTTAATCGCTCAGTCTGTCCATCTGTCTGAGGATGGTAAGCCGTGCTGTACTTCAGAGCGGTCCCCAAGGCTTGATGAAGTCGGGACCAAAATGCGGATGTGAATAGAGATCCCCTGTCGGAGGTGATAGTCTTGGGTACTCCATGCAGACTGACGGTTCTTGATACATACAGCTGTGCAAGTTGATTTGCACGGTATGTGGTTCGGATGGGTTGGAAGTGTGCCACCTTGGTTAGAGTGTCCACTATGACCCATATCGCGTCGTTTCCTCGATGAGACCTTGGTAATCCGGTGATGAAATCCATGCACATATCATCCCATTTCCATTAGGATACCGGCAGAGGCTGGAGGAGTCCGGCGGGTTTTTGGTGTTCCGCCTTTACCTTATTGCAGATATCGCAGCAGGCCACAAAATACGCGATGTCTTTCTTCATTCCATCCCACCAAAATATCTGACGAAGATCCTCATACATCTTGGTACCACCGGGATGAATTGAGTATGGTGCTTCATGTGCTTCCACCAATATTTTCTTCTTCAGACTGTCTTGGTTGGGTACGCAAAGTCTTCCTCGGAACCTTAGCGAACCTTGCTGATCCATAGTGAAATCCGGTGCTTGTCCTTGGTGCAGCTTCTGAACATATATCCGTAACACCTTATCATCCGGTTGAGCTCTGCGGATTTCTTCTTCGAGAGTAGGAGCAACTTCCAATATATTGGTAAGACGGGCGTCGGTGATTACCAGATTTAGCCGCATGATTTATTCATAGAGCTCTGGAGGCAAGGAATCCATTAGGGCATTGAGGTTGGCTGGTTTGCGGCTGAGGGCGTCAGCCACCACATTAGCTTTGCCCGGGTGATAATTTATTCCAAGGTCATAGTCCTTAACCAACTCGAGCCATCTTCGCTGTCGAAGGTTCAAGTCGGGCCGAGTGAATATATACTTGAGACTTTTATGGTCGGTGAATATCTGGCACTTCTTTCCAATCAGATAATGTCTCCAGATTTTCAAAGCATGCACCACTGCGGCCAATTCCAAATCATCAGTAGGATAGTTTCCTTCATGTTGTCGCAGTTGGCGAGATGCATAGGCCACCACTTTGCCATCTTGCATGAGTACACACTCCAGTCCTTTTCTGGAGGCATCGCAGTAAACGTCGAAACTGCGGTTATCTGGAAAAGTTAATACGGGTGCCGATGTCAGTCTGGTTTTTAACTCATTGAAGCTCCGTTCACAGTCTTCAGTCCATACGAACTTCTTGTCCTTCTTGAGGAGCTCAGTCCTTGGCTTCGCAATCTTGGAAAATCCTTCGATAAAACGGCGATAATATCCGGCCAGTCCAAGGAAACTCCGGATTTCTAAGACGGTGGTGGGTGCGGACCAATCAAGTACATCTTTTACCATGCTTGGGTCCATCGATATTCCTTCTGCCGAGAGGATATGTCCGAGGAATCCCACTTGCTGGAGCCAAAACTCACATTTGCTGAATTTGGCATACAGTTGATGATCGCGAAGCCGTTGCAGAACTGCACGAAGATGTTCCTTATGTTCGTCCTTGCTTTTGGAGTAAATGAGGATGTCATCAATGAACACCACCACAAACTTGTCTATGAAGCCCATAAACATCTTGTTCATCATATGCATAAAGAACGCAGGAGCGTTGGTGAGGCCGAAGGACATAACAGTGTATTCATGAAGACCGTACCGAGTGGTGAACGCGGTCTTAGGAATATCTTCCTTCTTAATCTTTAGTTTATGATATCTCGTCCTCAAATCAATCTTTGAGAATACTTTGGCCCCACGGAGTTGATCAAACAGATCGTCAATCCTCAGCAGTGGATACTTGTTTTTAATGGCGACGTCATTCAGCTGTCGGTAGTCTACACACATTCGTAGACTGCCATCCTTTTTGTCCACGAAGATTGCTGGTGATCCCCATGGGGTAGAGCTTGGATGAATGTATCCTTTTTGCAGCATCTCATCCAGTTGTCTCTTCAATTCCACCAATTCTGAGGGGGGCATCCGATAATATTTCTTATGTATCAGGGTGGTTCCAGGCACTAGGTCAATAGCGAACTCCAATTCCCGATCTGGTGGCATGCCGGGAAATTCTTCAGGAAATACATCTGGATACTCACTAACCACTGGGATTAATTCCACCTCTTCTATCACGGCTGCGAAAACCATATCCTTCGTGGGGATGCGCTTGCGGGCATAAAAACTGGTAGTACGACCTCCCATATTTTTCACGGTAACTTCTCGGGTCGCACAGCTGATGCAGACTTGGTATTGGGTTAACCAATTCATTCCCAGAATGACATCCAATTTGTTGGAATTGATTATTATCAACTATGTTGGAAACTTGACGCCCTTGATGTCAATCTCCAAATTTCGACAGACGAGATTGCTTTTGAGGAGGGATCCCGGGGATTGTACTAGCATGTGTTTCCCCAAAATCGAGCAAGAAAAATTGTTTTGGGAAGCAAAACTCCGCGAAATAAAAGAGTGGGAAGCCCGAGAGTCAAATAAAATTACGGCGGGTATGTTGTTAACGAGAAACATACCAATGACGACTTCCGGGTCCTCTTGAGCTTCGTCTGCGGAGATGTGGTGAACTTGCCCTTGGATTATATCGGGGGCGGAATACTGCTCCATGTAGTTGACTTGCGGCTAAAATGGAGCGACGTGCTTGGTGTTCTTGGGACACTGTCGGGCGTAGTGTCCGGTTTGACCATAGCTGAAGCACGAATTGTTGAGCTGGCAATCGTCGCGCACCGGGCTGGTCACGACATTCTTTACTTGTGTAGTAGTCTTATTCACATTCTGCTGCCAATTGGGTTTGTACTCCACCTGAGTCTGTTGCCATGTACGAGCCTTTTGCACTGGTTACATATCCTTCTTGGGCTCGAATTTGCGCTTGTGGTCATTAGCAGCTGGCT
Source organism: Triticum aestivum (assembly GCF_018294505.1). NCBI lineage: Eukaryota > Viridiplantae > Streptophyta > Magnoliopsida > Poales > Poaceae > Triticum > Triticum aestivum. The sequence goes on along the minus strand of NC_057805.1, from coordinate 174,911,097 downwards.
TGTTGTCATGCAGGAGTTTGTGTTCCCTCTCGGCGATGAGGGCCTTGTTCACCAGAGTCAGGAAGTCCGGGAAATCAAACATACTGAGAGTGCACCGGAGATGTTGATGTAGGCCTCCAAGGAATCGGTCGATCTTCCGCTCTTCTGTGGCCACATCGTGCAGAGAATAGCGGGCCAGATGGTTGAATTTATTCAGATACTCGGCGACGGTCATGCTGCCTTCAGTGAGAGCGAGAAATTCGCGTTGCTTGATCTTCATGACTCCGATGGGAATATGATATTTGCGGAAATGATCCTTGAATTTTGTCCAAGTAATTTCCTCGTCGGCAGGCCATATTGCTTTGGCATTATCCCACCATATAGCGGCAGCTTCTTCGAGATAATGCGTTGCAAAGGGAACCTTGTCTCCGTCATCTGTGCGAGCAATTTCTAGTTTTCTTTCAATAGTCCTTAGCCAGTCGTCGGCGTCCAAAGGATCAGTAGCATGGCTGAAACTGGGAGGCTTGGTTCGCTGAAAATCTGATAGCTTGGAATGATGTCCATTCTGGTTTCCATTCTTCCCAACCATAACTTGTACACTTTTCAGTATTTCCAGCAGATCGTTGCTCCTTCTTTCTTCAAACATTCGCAGGATTTGCTCGGTGGAAGGCGGATGTGGCGGTGGAGGCTGAGGTGGCTGGTATGGTTCAGGGGAATGTCCTCCCTGTCTTGCGGAATGACATACAGGGACATCCTCACCAGCTTGACTACTGCTGCCTCCACGCGGCATCCTATTTTTCGTTTTCCCAATACATAGAAACCATGATGACAAAATTCAAAATGGGGGAAAAACCAACGACAAATCCCGGAAGAAAGCAACGAATAAAACCAAGTCGAAAAATAGTCCAACATAATTATACATAGTCCAAACATGAAAATAAACATCACAATGGGTCTACTACCCTCGTACATGAAACTACGCATCATGACAAGTGCGATTACAGCCATACATCATGCTCATGACTACCACGATACTCTAACGATCTACTGCAGGCTCGTCTCCTGAGCCGGACCCAGATCCTAAACTAATAGTAGAGATCTCCGGGGGAAGAGAGGTGCGCTGGCGCTGCCTTGAGGGCTCTCCCTCAGGGGCAGGCGGGGGATGGGATCTAAGCATAGGAGCGGCAGGAGTAGCGACAAGAGATGACCATGCAGCAGGAGCGCTGCGAGGGTTCACCATCAAAGGATTAACGGTACCCTGTTAGGTCGTCGTAGGAACGGAGGTGGGAGGAGCAGAAGTGTAGATGACAGCGGGAAGAGGGTTCCTTATACGAGCAGCAGCGAGAGCGGCGCGAGCGCGTGAGAGCTCCCGAGCTAACTCATAGTTAAGGAGATAGCTAGCGGTGATGTAGCATGCAAGGTGGCTAGTGGGACGATCGCACGCCGGATTAATCAAAGGAAAGCGGATACACCCATTCTCGTGCAGAGATGGGTAGAAGAAAAGTCCGGGGTGGGTGTGCATGCGAACCTCATTGTAGCGCAAGTCTACAAGAGCCACGATAGCAGCAAACTAAACCGCCTGAGATGGCGTAGAAGAAAGACCACCCTTAGACGAATGAGTGTAAGCGCCGGATGGGGAACTGTGGTGTAGAGTGACCTCAGCATAATACTCATACAATGGACTGGGTAGATGCTCGCGATACACCCGATACTCTGGATCAGCACCCTCTGGACAGAGTCGTCGCCACACGTTCTGAAGCAGGTGCAGCGATGTGCACGGAGCTGGCTCAGGATGGTACAAGATCGGTACTGGTGCCATCTACACTCACAATCCATACGGTTAGTAATAACAACAATAAGTCATGCATGCAATGCAAATTCCTATGTCTACCGGCACTCAAACGAAACTATCTACCGTTTTACTAACACACTACCGGTCTAGCATGTCCTACAATCAGCGCGGCTCTGATACCAAGCGTTGTGGCACCCCGGCTCAGAGCAACCAGTTTACCCTGCATTGCCAGCCCAAAGATTGAGTCTTCTGGCAATACACAACAACATGGTACAGAAATAACCGCTGTATTGATACTAGCGTGGTACAAAGGTATGATATTACATCGAGATTCGAGGCCAAGCGGCACACACGATGCTGCTGGACAGTATGTACATCATTTAATGAACATGGCTGGGGCCTCGATCACACGAAACTACGCGGCAGCGAAAGAATGACGTAGCGGAACTCCATGGCACAGGGACACCGGCGTGGACATGTCCTAGACACAAGATGCGCTCCGATGCGAATCAACTTGCCTGAAAGCTGGCATGACACACCAGGTCAGTACATTGAATGTACTTGCAAGCTCACAACAAACATAAGCACGATGACAGACAATATCATGATAATTAATCAAGTTAAATTAATGCAAGAAATTACTAGAAATGCAAAGCTATGCAAAGCAACCAAACAGCGCACCGAGTCACACGGACTCGCTTACCAGACGGTTACCTTGTAACCAAACGGTGGCCACACCGGGGTCACACCTGAAACCAATCACTCATGAACACCTCGAGTGTTCAAGGTTCACCACGAAACAATGCATCACAACTGTTACTAGTTTGCAAGATTAATTATAAAAGTTGATCCATGGTGTGACTTACTCCCGAGTCTTGCCCATAACCGAGGGCGTGGCTATCGATAGATTAAATACACTCTGCAGAGGTAGCGCACTTTACCCACACTACGGAATACCTGGCCTCGTACTCCCATTCGGGTGGACCAAAGTATTCCGACGAAACCCTCCCTTTGCCATGCACTCTCCCCGGCCACTCCGACCATCTCCCTCTCAGGGCTAGGTCTTGGGTGGCCCCGTGTCTACCAAAGACACCAACGGCCACCGTCGTGGCAAAACGGTCCCAAACGGGGACAAGGTACCATAAAAACAAAACGAGCACACAAGGTTATGTCTGCCTACCGGGCCAGGGTATGCACGCCCATAACCTTCCCTCGCGGGAGGCACCGGTGAGAGCCACGACAAAGGACCGAATCAAGACCTTCCCATTAGGTAAATGTGGTCGCACTGGATTAAAAACCCGATTCAGTGGCACCATGATATGATCAACATCATATTCAAGTTGAACTTAATCAAGTATTAACTTTCAGAAAAACTTTGTATTACTAACATGGCATCATACCGGAAATCATGCAACTACTCGTCACACAGAGCAAGCAACTCTTAAGCATGGATCAAAACAAGCAACATAACTATCTTGCAATACTAAGATCAGAAACTTCTCTAGTTATAACTCATTTTTATCTACAAACAACATTTTTATTAGTTCATCATTTAGTTGAAAATTATTACTAGCAAAATAGCTACCATAACTTTCCATAACAAAATATCTAGTGCAAAATCTTACTCTACTTAGCCAAACAATTCTATGAACTCAACCAGAAGGTAAAACAAGCATATCAAGCATCATAAAACAACTAGCAATTAACCATATTAATTTATCAAATTTAAATGCAAATAAAGACTCATATTCAAGTAGAAAATCATAGATATTGAAATAACACCATCCAAATGATGTTGTCGCTTGCCTTAGTGCAGAGGAGGGTCACACTCCTCCTGGTTAGCTTCAAGGCAAGATCCTCCTTCTGAAAATATTTTAAAACCACAAAAATAAATGTCAAAACACATTCTGAAAATCACCAGAAGTTCTAGATAGCAAGGAAAAATCCACCTTTTTGGTGTGCTGCTAGAGCTTTCTGTAACAAAGACAATGCAAAAAGAATCAATTCATTTGGACTTATGGTATAGAAATGGTGGCTGGTCAAAGTTTAGTCAAATTTGTGAATTAAATTTGAATAAATAGAAAATCCTGGGGGGGGGGGGGTTGACGTCGAAGGCGTAAAGTGGAAGTGGGCCTCCACTCATACCGCTTCGGGCGAGAGTGGTGAGGCTAACACTGGGCCCCACCAGTCAGGAGAGAGGGAAGGGGATCGAGATCAGAGGGGAGGCGGTCCTTCGCCGGAGCTTATGCCGGCGACGAGGGGGTTTGGGGTTAGGCTAGAGGGATAGATCGGAAGTGGGGCTCGCGGCGCACCTGCCCGTACCCGTGGCTTGGCGAAAGGTGGACGGAGCTGGTCGCAGTCGAGCTCGCAAGCTTCAGTGGCGGACAGGGTTCACCGGAGAGGTGGAAGACGGTGGCTAGAGGCAGCTCCGAGGGCTTGGCGGGGTCCAGGCAGCTCCAGCAGACCACCAAGGCCCTGCCCAAGCAGCTGCTTGAGCTCGAGAGTCCCTGGAGAGCGACAGCTGGCCTACGGGGATCGCCGGAGTCCTCGGGTCGGGGCGACGGCCAGAGGCCTGCCCGAGGTTTCTGCTCGTCTACGTGTTCGTGGAGGTGGTGTGGAGTGGTGCGTGGCTAGCAAGGGAGGCGGGGTGGCTTTATATAGCCAGAGCAGAGGGGGGGGGGAACGTGTCACCGCCGGAGCGCTCTAGACACGCGAAGAACGTCGACGAGAGGCTCCAACGCGAGGGGACAGGGTGCAGCGTCAACACCGGTGCTTGCCCACGCTCGTGGACGAGCACATGAGGCGGTTTGAGATGGGGACAAGCACACGCGCGCACTGTGCCATTTTGGCCGCGACTTGACGGGGCTTGCTGCGGCGGCTCCGGCGTCGGCGAGCGCCAGGGAGGGGTCATGGATGATGGGTCGAGGGTTGTGGCACGTTGTGGCAGTCGGAGGCGAGCGCTTGCATGCACACGCATGAAACAGAACGCAAAGCGCCGGCCAGAGCGTGTCGAGACGCTGCCAGGCACCATGTCCTCGCGCGGTCACCAAGCTGGCATGGCCAAAACGACGGCCAGGAGCAGCCAAACCTTGTCTACGAGCTCGACCGTGCAGTGCTACGTCTAGGAGAGGTGATGGATCATACCAGCCCGACCGGACGCGACTCTACCAAGCTGGCAAGTTTCTGGTCAGAAACTTGGACGCCAAGTTTGGCCACCTTCTAGAAGGCCATTAGGGCTAATCTCCTGGGGTTTAGGGTTTCTTAGGAAGGTCTTTAAGCTCAAGAAATCTCAAGGCCAAAAGCTCAAGGAAAAATGCACTTGCTGTACAAAATGCATTTCTGGTCCAGAAGTGAAAAGATTTTCTACAGCAAAAATATTACAAAAAGTGATGCAATATTTTTGCATGCGAAGATGTGCCATTGTCCTAAGAACAATTAGGAATTTTCTCAAATTTTTCTGAGCAAGAAAAATTGAGGTTGCTTTGGAGCACAAGTTCTGAAAAGAACAATTAGGAAAACCATTCTGGGTATGCAGTCCTTAAAAATTCCTCTCTTTCCCAGGTTGCTTCTTCTTCGGTGTGATGCTCGCACTGAACCTTGTAAAATCTTATCTCTTTGCTGCGAGTGACCCTTTCTGTCTGCTCCAATATTCTGATTGGCTTTTCCTCATAAGTCAAATGCTTAGCCAATTCTATCTCTGACATATCAGTCCTTTTCTCTGGTGGCGAGATGCATCTTCTTAGCTGTGAGATGTGAAACACGTTGTGTACTTCTGACAATTCTGGCGGCAATTCCAACTGGTAGGCAACTGTTCTGACTCTGGCCATGAAGGGGAATGGACCGATATATTTGGGTGCCAATTTTCCTCGGGTCTGAAACCTCTTGACTCCTTTCATAGGGGTGACTCGGAGATATACGTGTTCTCCGGGTTCGAAGCTGATCTGATGATGTTTGGCATCATAGTAGCTCTTCTGTCGGGATTTGGCCAGTTGCAGTCTGTGTCGGATTTCCTTGACTTGCTTTTCTGCTTCGAGCATTAAATCAGTCCCGAAAATACAACTATCTCTGGTTTGAGACCAATTTAATGGGGTGCGGCATTTCCGGCCATACAGGGCTTCATGGGGTGACATCTTTAATCTGGCCTGGAAACTGTTGTTGTAGGAAAACTCGGTGTAGGGCAGACAGTTTTCCCACTTGGTTCCTTGGGCCAATGTACATGCCCGGAGCATATCTTCGAGTATTTGATTTACTCGCTCAGTCTGTCCATCTGTCTGAGGATGGTAAGCCGTGCTGTACTTCAGAGCGGTCCCCAAGGCTTGATGAAGTCGGGACCAAAATGCGGATGTGAATAGAGATCCCCTATCGGAGGTGATAGTCTTGGGTACTCCATGCAGACTGACGATTCTTGATACATACAGCTGTGCAAGTTGATTTGCACGGTATATGGTCCGGATGGGTAGGAAGTGTGCCACCTTGGTTAGAGTGTCCACTATGACCCATATTGCGTCGTTTCCTCGATGAGACCTTGGTAATCCGGTGATGAAATCCATGCAAATATCGTCCCATCTCCATTAGGATACAGGCAGAGGCTGGAGGAGTCCGGCAGGTTTTTGGGGTTCCGCCTTTACCTTATTGCAGATATCGCAGCAGGCCACAAAATACGGGATGTCTTTCTTCATTCCATCCCACCAAAATATCTGACGAAGATCCTCATACATCTTGGTACCACCATGATGAATCGATTATGGTGCTTCATGTGCTTCTGCCAATATTTTCTTCTTCATACTGTCTTGGTTGGGTACGCAAAGTCTTCCTCGGAACCTTAGCGAACCTTGCTGATCCATATTGAAATCCGGTGCTTGCCCTTGGTGCAGCTTCTGAACATATATCCGTAATACCTTAGCATCCGCTTGAGCTCTACGGATTTCTTCCTCGAGAGTAGGAGCAACTTCCAATATATTGGTAAGATGGGCGTCGGTGATTACCTGATTTAGCCGCATGATTTCTTCATAGAGCTCTGGAGGCAAGGAATCCATTAGGGCATTGAGGTTGGCTAGTTTGCGGCTGAGGGCTTCAACCACCACATGAGCTTTGCCCGGGTGATAATTTATTCCAAGGTCATAGTCCTTAACCAACTCGAGCCATCTTCGCTGTCGAAGGTTCAAGTCGGGCTGAGTGAATATATACTTGAGACTTTTATGGTCGGTGAATATCTGGCACTTCTTTCCAATCAGTAATGTCTTCAGATTTTCAAAGCGTGCACCACTTCGGCCAATTCCAAATCATGAGTAGGATAGTTTCCTTCATGTTGTCGCAGTTGGCGAGATGCATAGGCCACCACTTTGCCATCTTGCATGAGTACACACCCCAGACCTTTTCTGGAGGCGTCGCAGTAAACATCGAAACTGCGGTAGCTATCTGGAAGAGTTAATACGGGTGCTGATGTCAGTCTGGTTTTAAACTCATTGACGCTCCGTTCGCAATCTTCAGTCCATACGAACTTCTTGTCCTTCTTGAGGAGCTCAGTCATTGGCTTGGCGATCTTGGAAAATCCTTCGATAAAACGGCGATAATATCCGGCCAGTCAGGGAAACTCCGAATTTCTGAGACGGTGGTGGTGCGGACCAATCAAGTACATCTTTTACCATGCTTGGGTCCACCGACATTCCTTCTGCCGAGAGGATATGTCTGAGGAATCCCACTTGCTGTTGCCAAAACTCACATTTGCTGAATTTGGCATACAGTTGATGATCGCGAAGCCGTTGCAGAACTGCGCGAAGATGTTCCTTATGTTCGTCCTTGCTTTTGGAGTAAATGAGGATGTCATCAATGGACACCACCACAAAGTTGTCTAAGAAGTCCATAAACATCTTGTTCATCATATGCATAAAAAACGCAGGAGCGTTGTTGAGGCCGAAGGACATAACAGTGTATTCGTAAAGACCGTACCGAGTGGTGAACGCGGTCTTAGGAATATCTTCCTTCTTAATCTTGAGTTGATGATATCCCGTCCTCAGATCAATCTTTGAGAATACTTTGGCCCCACTGAGTTGATCAAACAGATCGTCAATCCTCGGCAGTGGATACTTGTTCTTAATGGTGACGTCATTCAACTGTCGGTAGTCTACACACATTCGTAGACTGCCATCCTTTTTGTCCACGAAGATTGCTGGTGATCCCCATGGGGAAGAGCTTGGACGAATGTATCCTTTTTGCAGTATCTCATCCAGTTGTTTCTTCAATTCCACCAATTCTGAGGAGGGCATCCGATAATATTTCTTATGTATCGGGTTGGTTCCAGGCACTAGGTCAATAACGAACTCCAATTCCCGGTCTGGTGGCATGCCGGGCAATTCTTCAGGAAATACATCTGGATACTCACTGACCACTGGGATTAATTCCACCTCTTCTGTCACGGCTGCGAAAACCATATCCTTCGTGGGGATGCGCTTGCGGGCATAAAAACTGGTAGTGCGACCTCCCATATTTTTCACGGTAACTTCTCTGGTCGCACAGCTGATGCAGACTTGGTATTGGGTTAACCAATTCATGCCCAGAATGACATCCAATTTGTTCTAATCGATGATTATCAACGATGTTGGAAACTTGACGCCGTTGATGTAAATTTCCAAATTTCGGCACACGAGATTGTTTCTGAGGAGGGATCCGGGGGATTGTACCAGCATGTGTTTTCCCAAAATCGAGCAAGAAAAATTGTTTTGGAAGCAAAACTCCGCGAAATAAAAGAGTGGGAAGCCCCAGAGTCAAATAAAATTACGGCAGGTATGTTGTTAACATGAAACATACCAATGACGACTTCCGGGTCCTCTTGAGCTTCGTCTGCGGAGATGTGATGAACTTGCCCTTGGATTATATCAGGGCGGAATACTGCTCCATGTAGTTGACTTGCGTCTGAAATGGAGCGACGTGCTTGGTGTTCTTGGGACACTGTCGGGCGTAGTGTCCGGTTTGACTACAGCTGAAGCACGAATTGTTGTGCTGGCATTCGTCGCGCACCAGGCTGGTCACGACATTCTTGACTTGTGTAGTAGTCTTGTTGACGTTCTGCTGCCAATTGGGTTAGTACTCCACCTGAGTCTATTGCCATGTACGAGCATTTTGCACTTGTTGCATATCCTTCTTGGGCTCGAATTTGCGCTTGTGGTCATTAGCAGCTGGCTTGTTGTCGTGCAGGAGCTTGTGTTCCCTCTCGGCGATGAGGGCCATGTTCACCAGAGTCAGGAAGTCCGGGAAATCAAACATACTGAGAGTGCACCGGAGATGTTTGTGTAGGCCTCCAAGGAATCGGTCGATCTTCCGCTCTTCTGTGGCCACATCGTGGAGAGAATAGCGGGCCAGATGGTTGAATTTATTCAGATACTCGGCGACGGTCATGCTGCCTTCAGTGAGAGCGAGAAATTCGCGTTGCTTGATCTTCATGACTCCGGTGGGAATATGATATTTGCGGCAATGATCCTTGAATTTTGTCCAAGTAATTTCCTCGTCGGCAGGCCATATTGCCTTGGCATTATCCCACCATATAGCGGCAGCTCCTTCGAGATAATGCGTTGCGAAGGGAACCTTGTCTCCGTCGTTTGTGCGAGCAATTTCCAGTTTTCTTTCAATAGTCCTTAGCCAGTCGTCGGCATCCAAAGGATCAGTAGCATGGCTGAAACTAGGAGGCTTGGTTCGCTGAAAATCTGATAGCTTGGAATGATGGCCATTCTGGTTTCCATTCTGCCCGACCACAACTTGTCCACTTTTCAGTATTTCCAGCAGATCGTTGCTCCTTCTTTCTTCAAACATTCGCAGGATTTGCTCTGTGGAGGGCGGTTGTGGCGTTGGAGGTGGAGGTGGCTGGTATGGTTCAAGGGAATGTCCTGCCTGTCTTGCGGAACGACGGACAGGGACATCCTCACCAGCTTGACTGCTGCTGCCTCCACGCGGCATCCTATTTTTTGTTTTCCCAATACATAGCAACCATGATGAGAAAAGTCCAAAATGGGGGAAAAATCACTGACAAATCTCGGAAGAAAGCAGCAAATAAAACCAAGTCGAAAAAGAGTCCAACATAATTATACATAGTCCCAACATGAAAATAAACATCGCAATGGGTCTAGTACCCTCGTACATGAAACTATGCATCATGACAAGTGCGATTACAGCCATACATCATGCTCATGACTACCACGATACTCTAACGATCTACTGCTCGGCTGGTGCTGCTGCAGGCTCGTCTCCTGGGCCGGACCCAGATCCTAAACTGATAGTAGAGACCTCCGGGAGAAGAGAGGTGCGCTGGCGCTGCCTTGAGGGCTCTCCCTCAGGGGCAGGCGGGGGATGGATCTAAGCATAGGAGCGGCAAGAGTAGCGACAACAGATGACCATGCAGCAGGAGCGCTGCGAGGGTTCACCATTAAAGGGTTAACGGTACCCTGTGACGTCGTCGTAGGAACGGAGGTGGGAGGAGCAGAAGTGTAGATGACAGCGGGAAGAGGGTTCCTTATACGAGCAGCAGCGAGAGCGACGCGAGCGCGGGAGAGCTCCCGAGCTATCTCGTAGTTAAGGAGATAGCTAGCGGTGATGTAGCGTGCAATGTGGCTAGTGGGACGATCGCACGCCGGATTAATCAAAGGAAAGCGGATACGCCCATTCTCTTGCAGAGATGGGTAGAAGAAAAGTCCAGGGTGGGTGTGCATGCGAACCTCATTGTAGTGCAAGTCTACAAGAGCCTCGATAGCGGCAAACTGAACCGCCTGAGATGGCGTAGAAGCAAGACCACCCTTAGACGAACGAGTGTAAGCGCCGGATAGGGAACTGTGGTGTAGAGTGACCTCACAATAATACTCATACAATGCACTGGCCAGATGCTCGCGATACACCCGATACTCTGGATCAGCACCCTCTGGATAGAGTCGTCGCCACACGTTCTGAAGCAGGTGCGGCGATGTGCACGGAGCTGGCTCAGGATGGTACAAGATCGGTACTGGTGCCATCTACACTCACAAACCATACGGTTAGTAATAACAACAATAAGTCATGCATGCAATGCAACAACCAATTCCTATGTCTACCGGCACTCAAACGAAACTATCTACCGTTTTACTAACGCACTACCGGTCTAGCGAGTCCTACAATCAGCGCGGAGCAACCGGTTTACCCTGCATTGCCAGCCCAGAGATCGAGTCTTCTGGCGATACACAACAACATGGTACAGAAATAACCGCTTTATTGATACTAGCGTGGTACAAAGGTCTGATATTACATCGAGATTCGAGGCCAAGCGGCACACACGGTGCTGCTGGATAGTATGTACATTATTTAATGAACATGGCTGGGGCCTCGATCACACGAAACTACGCGGCAGTGGAAGAACGACGTAGGGGAACTCCATGGCACAGGGACACCGACGTGGACACGGCCTAGACACGAGATGCGCTCTGATGCGAATCAACTTGCCTGAAAGCTGGCATGACACACCAGGTCAGTACATTGAATGTACTTGCAAGCTCACAACAAACATAAGCACGATGACAGACAATATCATGATAATTAATCAAGTTAAATTAATGCAAGAAATTACTACAAATGCAAAGCTATGCAAAGCAACCAAACAGCGCACCGAGTCACACAGACTCGCTTACCAGACGGTTACCTCGTAACCAAACGGTGACCACACCGGGGTCACACCTGAAACCAATCACTCATGAAGACCTCGAGTGTTCAAAGTTCACCATGAAACAATGCATCACAACAATTACTAGTTTGCAAGATTAATTATAAAAGTTGATCCATGGCGTGACTTACTCCCGAGTCTTGCCCATAACCGAGGGCGCGGCTATCGATAGATTAAATACACTCTGCAGAGGTAGCGCACTTTACCCACACTATGGAATACCTGGCCTCGTACTCCCATTCGGGTGGACCAAGGTATTCCGATGAAACCCTCCCTTTGCCATGCACTCTCCCCGGCCACTCCGACCATCTGCCTCTCAGGGCTAGGTCTTGGGTGGCCCCGTGTCTACCAAAGACACCAACGGCCACCGTCGTGGAAAAACGGTCCCAAACGGGGACAAGGTACCATAAAAACAAAACGAGCACACAAGGTTATGTCTGCCTACTGGGCCAGGGTATGCACGCCCATAATCAACCCTCGCGGGAGGCACCGGTGAGAGCCACGACAAAGGACAGAATCAAGACGTTCCCATTAGGTAAATGTGGTCGCACTAAATTAAAAACCCGATTGAGTGCACCATGATGTGATCAACATCATATTCAGGTTGATCTTAATCAAGTATTAACTTTCAGAAAAACTTTTTATTACTAACATGGCATCATACCGGAAATCATGCAACTAGTTGTCACACAGAGCAAGCAACTCTTAAGCATGGATCAAAACAAGCAACATAACTATCTTGCAATACTAAGATCAGAAACTTCTCTGGTTACAACTCATTTTTATCTACAAACAACATTTTTATTAGTTCATCATTTAGTTGAAAACTATTACTAGCAAAATTAGCTACCATAACTTTCCATGACAAAATATCTAGTGCCAAATCTTACTCTACTTAGCCAAACAATTCTATGAACTCAACCAGAAGTTAAAACTAGCATATCAAGCATCATAAAACAACTAGCAACTAACCATATTAATTTATCAAATTTTAAATGCAAATAAAGACTCATATTCAAGTAGAAAATCATAGATATTGAAATAACACCATCCAAATGATGTTGTGGCTTGCCTTAGTGCAGAGGAGGGTCACACTCCTCCTGGCTAGCTTCAAGGCAAGATCCTCCTTCTGAAAATATTTTAAAACCACAAAAATAAATGTCAAAACACATTATGAAAATCACCAGAAATTCTAGACAGCAAGGAAAAATCCACCTTTTGGTGTGCTGCTAGAGCTTTCTGTAACAAAGACAATGCAAAAAGAATCAATTCATTTGGACTTATGGTTTACAAATGGTGGCTGGTCAAAGTTTAGTCAAATTTCTGAATTAAATTTGAATAAATAGAAAATCCTCGGGGGGGGGGGGGGGTGACATCGAAGGCATAAAGTGGAAGTGCGCCTCCCCTCGTACCACTTCCGGCGCGAGTGGTGAGACTGACACTGGGCCCCACCAGTCAGGAGAGAGGGAAGGGGATCGAGATCAGGGGGGAGGCGGTGCTTCGCCGGAGCTCATGCTGGTGACGAGGGGGTTTGGAGCTAGGCTAGAGGGATAGATCGGAAGCAGGGCTCCCGGCGTACCCGTGGCTTGGCGAAAGGTGGACGGAGCTGGTCACAGTCGAGCTCGCAAGCTTCGGTGGCGGACGGGGTTTGCCGGAGAGGTGGAAGACGGTGGCTAGAGGCAGCTCCGAGGGCTTGGCGGGGTCCACGCAGCTCCAGCAGACCACCAAGGCCCTGCCCAAGCAGCTGCTTGATCTCGAGAGGCCCTGGAGAGAGGCAGCTGGCCCGCGGGGATCGCCGGAGTCCTCGGGTAGGGGCGACGGCCAGAGGCCTGCCCGACCGGGCTTCTTCTCGTCTACGTGTTCGTGGAGGTGGTGTGGAGTGGTGCGTGGCTAGCAAGGGAGGCAGTGTTGCTTTATATAGCCGGAGCAGAGGGGGGGGACGTGTCGCCGCCGGAGCGCTCTGGACACGTAGCGAACGTCAACGAGAGGCTCCAACGCGAGGGGACAGGGCACAGCGTCAACGCCGGCGCTTGCCCACGCTCGCGGACGAGCACAGGAGGCGGTTTGAGATGGGGACAAGCACACGCGCGCACTGTGCCGTTTTGGCCGCAACTTGACCGGGCTTGCTGCGCTGGCTCCGGCATCGGCGAGCACCATGGAGGGGTCATGGGTGAAGGGTCGAGGGTTGTGGCACGTTGCGGCAGTCGAGGGTGAGCGCTTGCATGCACACGCGCGAAACAGAACGCAAAGCACCGGCCAGAGCGCGTTGAGACGCTGCCAGGCGCCGTGTCCTCGCGCGGTCACCAAGCTGGCATGGCCAAAACAACGGCCAGGAGCGGCCAAACCTTGTCTACAAGCTCGACCGTGCAGTGCTACGTCTAGGAGAGGTGATGGATCATACCTAGGCCGACCGGACGCGACTCTACCAAGCTGGCAAGTTTCTGGTCAGAAACTTGGTCGCCAAGTTAGGCCATCTTCTAGAAGGCCATTAGGGCTAATCTCCTGGGGTTTAGGGTTTCTTAGGAAGGTCTTTAAGGTCTAGAAATCTAAAGGCCAAAAGCTCAAGGAAAAATGCACTTGTTGTACAAAATGCATTTCTGGTCCCGAAGTGAAAAGATTTTCTACAACAAAAATATTACAAAAAGTGATGCAATATTTTTGCATGGGAAGATGTGCCATGGTCCTAAGAATATTTAGGAATTATCTCAGATTTTTCTGAGCAAGCAAAATTGAGGTTTCTTTGGAGCACAAAGTTCTGAAATGAGCTTAAGAGAGGAAAATGAATATTTTCCTTTTAGGAAAAATATTCATTTTATTATTTTGGGAATTTGTGGGAGGAATAAGTAAGATAGGTCACTTGGGTGAAAGCCAAGGATATGCCCAAGTGACAAGTCCATTTAAATTGATCTAAAAATCCAAATCAAATCAGGGCAAAAACCACGATGAAAACCAAGTCCGGAAAGAGAGAGAAGGCAAGTCTGGTAAAAAGAGAGAAGGCAAAATCCAGGCTGTCACAATTTCTATTGCAATTTTTGACACTGTCATCAAAAGTTTGAGGTTATTTTGAAAAGTTTAGAATCGTGTTTGAATTTAAAAGGTTCATTAACATGTTGTTGGACCACTACATTAAATCCCAGGGGGATTTTGGAAATCCAAAAGAGGTTGTTTTCATCATGACAAATACTTGGGGATTATTTGCAACATCACGAACATTTTCGTTTGCATGACAAAAGAAGTAAATATTTGACTTGTATTTCAAATGGAATTTGGTTTTTCTTTTTCATCAAGTGACAATTTAGTTTGAAAAACATGATGACATGGCATCATTAAAGGGGAGATCACTATAGCATGATTCTCGGGGTGTTACAAATATCCTCCACTACAAGAAATCTCATCCCGAGATTTAAGAGGTAGAGTGAGGGGGAAAAGAATTGGTTACAAAATTCTAGCGAGTCTTCTTGTCTTGGTTGCTCTTGTCGAAGAGGTCAATGTCGGTGTCAAAACCGGCGGATCTCGGGTAGGGGGTCCCGAACTGTGCGTCTAAGGTCGATGGTAACAGGAGACGGGGGACACGATGTATACCCAGGTTCGGGCCCTCTTGATGGAGGTAATACCCTACTTCTTGCTTGATTGATCTTGATGAATATGAGTATTACAAGAGTTGATCTACCACGAGATCGTAATGGCCAAACCGTAGATGTCTATCCTATATGATTGTGATTTCCTCTACGGACTAAACCCTCTGGTTTATATAGACACCGGAGGGGCCTAGGGTTATACAGAGTCGGTTTACAGAGGAAGGAATCTTCATATCCGAACGCCAAGCTTGCCTTCCATGCAAAGGAGAGTCCCATCCGGACACGGGAGGAAGTCTTCTATCTTGTATCTTCATGGCCCGTTAGTCCGGCCCACGTCACATAGGCCAGACGCCCGAGGACCCCTTAATCCAGGACTCCCTCAGTAGCCCCTGAACCAGGCTTCAATGACGATGTGTCCGGATGTGTCCGGCGCGTAGATTGTCTTTGGCATTGCAAGGCGGGTTCCTCCTCCGAATACACCAAAGTAATCTTCGAACACAGAGAATGTGTCTGGCTCTGCAAAACAAACTCCGCAAAGATTATAATTTTCAAGAAGTCCCATCTACTGACATCTTCTGTAGTGAGACGCCAAGTCTCCGCCCGGTCATTATTTCGAACCGTTCTTTAGCCTAACGCTCTGTGTTTCGAGATGCAGTTTCCATTGGCACGTCTTGTCAAAGCAGAGATCGTGTCCCCTTATTGCGGGATTCTCATCAATACCGGCGTGGGTAATCGAACCGCGCCATCTGTATGACCCTTGGGGAATAGGTGAGTTTTAAGGTGACTAGGGAGGCGCTTGATATTCGCTGCCTTTATAAAGGGATAAGGATTCACCTTTTCACCCACGCCTTCTTTCTCTCTGCCCACCCATTCTCGAGCTCCAGCGCCCAAGCTCTCATCCTTTGGGCCTAAAAAAAGCACTCCTAGCCATGTCCGGATCTAGAGCGCAGGGCAAGTGGATGGCCTCCTCCATCAAGGAGAAGGACATCACGAAGCTTCGAGAGGCTGGGTACTTAGCCCAAGAAATCGCCCACCGGCTTCCAGCAAAGGGGCAGATCATCCACACCCCGGAGCCCCATGAGAGGGTGGTATTCATCCCCCACTTCATCCGCGGGTTGGGATTTCCTCTCCACCCATTCGTCTGCGGACTCATGTTCTACTACGGGCTAGATTTCCGTGATCTGGCCCCCTACTCCTTCCTCAACATCTCGGCATTCATTGTCATGTGTGAGGCCTTCCTTCGCATACCAACCCACTTCGGATTGTGGCTAAAAATCGTCAATGTGAAGCCGAAGGTGGTGGGTGGTCAACATGCAGAGTGCGGAGGCGCTATAGTGAGGAAGATGCCCAACGTCTCATGGCCCAAAGGTACCTTCATGCAGACCATCAAAGGGTGGCAGCAAAGGTGGTTCTACGTCACAGAGCCCCGCAACACCAACTGGGCCGCGGCTCCTGAATTCAAATCCGGGGCCCCAATGTGGCTCACCTCCTGGCTAGAGAAGGGCCTGGACTGGGCGTCGTTGGAAGAGGTGTCCGTGCTACAGACGCGCATCAGGAGCATGGTGGACAAGAAAATCAAGCTTGTGAATGTGATCCAGGTGATGCTTTTTCGCCGGATCCTTCCATGCCAAAGCCTGACTTGCCATTTGTGGGAGTTCGATCCGGCCGAGCACCAGACCCTGCAACGGTTCTTCGGCACCACACACGAAGCCATCTGGAAGGTGCTTTTGAAGGCCAATGAAGTGGCCGGAGACGACCGAGGATCATGGGTACAACCTGACCCATCCCGCCAGTTCGGTAAATTTTTCGTATTCCAAGGTGCGTCTTTCTCCTGTACCTTCAAGGAGGATATCTAAGCTTCCCTTATCTGCTTTTTCAGGGCTGGATAAAGAGGGCGGATGTCACGCCCAAGATGCGACCCTATCCTAAAGGAACTCGACGGTCCCACCAAAGGATAGAAGCGCATCTTGAAGACGCTTTTGCAAGGTGGATATCATTACATCAACATTACATAATATTTGGGGATACACACAAGGCATACAAATGGCGCAAGGATACATCAATACCACAAACATAAGATCAACATCCGACTACGGATGAAACATAAACAGAAACTCAAACGACGTCCACCCTGCTAGCCCAGGCTGCCGACCTGGAACCTATCCCCTGATCGAAGTAGAAGAAGAAGAAGAACTCCAAAACAAGTAAACATCGCTCTCGCGTCATGATCATCGCACAACCTGTACCTGCAACTGGTGGTGTAGTAATCTGTGAGCCACGAGGACTCAGCAATCCCATTACCATGGGTATCAAGACTAGCAAAGCTTAATTGGAAAGGAAGGGGTAAAGTGGTGAGGTTGCAGCAGCGACTAAGCAAGTATGGTGGCTAACTTACGCAAATGAGAGCGAGAAGAGAAGCAAAGGAACGGTCGTGAAACTAGCAATGATCAAGAAGTGATCCTGAACTCCTACTTACGTCAAGCATAACCCAGAAACCGTGTTCACTTCCCGGACTCCGCCGAGAAGAGACCATCACGGCTACACACGCGGTTGATGCATTTTAATTAAGGTCAAGTGTCAAGTTCTCTACAACCGGATATTAACAAATTCCCATCTGCCACATAACCGCGGGCACGGCTTCCGAAAGATAAATACCCTGCAGGGGTGTCCCAACTTAGCCCATGATAAGCTCTCACGGTCAACGAAGGATATTCCTTCTCCCGGGAAGACCCGATCAGTCTCGGAATCCCGGTTACAAGAGATTTCGACAATGGTAAAACAAAACCAGCAAAGCCGCCCGATGCGCCGACATCCCGATAGGAGTTGCACATATCTCGTTCTCAGGGCAACACCGGATGAGACATCCTACGAGTAAAACCAGACCTCGAGTTTCCACGAGGTGGCCCCGTAGTCTACTCAGTTTAGACCAACACTTAGAGAAGCACTGGCCCCGGGGGGTTAAAATAAGATGACCCTCGAGAGAGCGACTCCCTAGGGAAAAGAAATAGGCTGAGCAAATGGTAAAACCAAGGTTGGGCCTTGCTGGAAGAGTTTTATTCAAGGCGAACTGTCAAGGGGGTCCCATAAATCACCCAACCGTGTAAGGAACGCACAATCCAGGAACATAACACCGGTATGACGGAAACTAGGGCGGCAAGAGTGGAACAAAACACCAGGCATAAGGCCGAGCCTTCCACCCTTAACCAAATATATAGATGCATTAATATTATAAGAGATATTGTGATATCCCAACAAAAACATAATCCAACATGGAGCAATCTTCATCTTCACCTGCAGCTAGCAACGCTATAAGAGGGGCTGAGCAAAGCGGTAACATAGCCAAACAACGGTTTGCTAGGAAGGGTGACAAAGGTTAGAGGTTCATGGCAATTTGGGAGGCTTGAGGAGCAAGTGAATAGGTAGCGCAGCAAAGCGATAGAATGAAGCCACTAGCATAGCAATGATAGTAATGAGATCCAAGGTGACGGTCATCTTGCCTGAAATCCTGCTAGGAAGAAGAACGAGTCCAAGAAGAAGATGAAGCCACGAAGACGAACGAATCGTCACGATCGCAACGACACGGGAACTATCGAGAAGAAGCACACAACAAGGTAAACACCCCACACAAGAACAAGGCATGATGCTCAATTAAGAATGATGCATGACGAGGCTACATGAAGCTACTCGTGACAAGAGAGGATGCATACAAGAACAACACATCGAAACAAGTTTAAATGAGGCCGGAAACAACATATAACAAATCCGGTAAGACCTCATATGCAAATTTCGAAATTGGTCCAGAACTGAACAAGCATTAAGTTGAAGTTGTTAAACAGCAAGTTAAAGAGCACCATGATGATCTACACGAAATTCTAGTCAAGTTACATATAAAGTTCATTAGATTCGGAGCTACGGCCTAGAAGATATGAGCAAAACAAGTTAAACATGGCATTGATGCAAAATGCATACAAACATCAAGCAAACACCTCAAAATAAGGATGCAACATGATAATATGGAACTACATACAAAACTAAGCAAGTTTCATATAGAGCATGCACAAAACGGAGCAACGGTGCAACACATACACTTCAAACAAGACATAGCAACAATCTGACGAAAACAGCAACTAGGCATAATGCAAGCATCAAAACAATATGTTACAGCAACTCAACATGAAAACACTGAGCTATCTCCAGAAATCACTAGAACATGCTCAAGAGGACATGGCAAGATTGCAAATAATAACAGATTCCCAGACTTAGCAGAATTACTGGACATGGCAGAAACAGCATCAGGTTGCAATGTTCAGATCACGAAATCAACATGCTACAGGAACTTAACATGGCAAAACAAGGCATGGCATGAATCTACTCAAAGCATATGAAAAAAATCCCTTACTGACCATAAGCCAAAAAGGAACAGAAGATATGATGGCAAGCATGTAAACATAGCAAGTTTCGTAAACAGGTTTCAGACTTAGCAGAAAACAGAGCATGGCAGAAATAATAATATGAAGGCCTCTTTATGAGCTTGATGCACTCACTACAGAGCAATGCATGATAAAACAAGCACACCTACAGCAAGATGGCATGTTTATGAAGATATACATGGCAAGAACAAAAGCATAGCATCTATGGATCAACTATAACAAGCTTGGCAAAAATGAATATCATGTTAAGAATCTGCCAGAAATAATTTATAGCAAAAGTAGAGCAAGATTGAGTCATGCTATGGCACTCCATCATTGCAAACAATTGCAGGAATGGATCAATTACAACAATATCTACAAAACATCCTTACTGAACATCCCCAAAATATGCATGGGTCTCTCTGTAGCATCAAGTTTACATGGAAACAAAATTACAGCAGACAAGGACTTAGAGAAATCACTAAGTCCCTGAAATCAGAAATATTACGGAGCCTACTTTGCATGCTTGTGCCAGTCACCAAAGAGATCACAAAAATACATGGCATACACCAATGGAAAGATGGCATGGCATACTTCAAAACACATGTAGAGCTCATCCTCAAAAGATGCACAGATTAAATGATACAAAAATGACAAATCTCCAAGTTCTGATAAGAACCAGAGAATAACAGCAACTAGCCCTCTTGCAACGATGATTAGGGCATCAAGATGGACTCAAATGAACAAGGTGCAATGGAACAAAATGTAGAGCATCACGAGACGAACAATTTGACATATTACACACGTGAAACGGAGCTATATGCATGAAGTTACACACAGTTGAACATGCACACATATGATGATTTTCTGAGGACTTAGTGAAAAAATATACCCCAGGGAAAGAAGTGGGACGGAAAGAATCGGGACGGCGAGATCCAAGGGCTCCAGGGCGCGTTTGGTATGGGGGTTGGCGGCGTACAGGGACGGAGGGGTTCAGATCCGGAGCTCCGGCGAGCAGGGGAGGCCGGCGATCGACGGGGGAAGGCGGAGGAGGCCGGGGTCGGACGGATCCGGCCCTGGGGCACGCCTCCCCGGCCGGAGTTGGCGTGCACGACCGACGGGGCGCTGGCGCGGTCGCCGGCGGAGCTTGGGGCGGCGGGGTCCTGCAGGAGTGAGAGAGAGTGAGGCAGGGGAAAGAGAGAGAGGGAGAGAGGTGGCGCGGTGGCGGGGCTCAACTGCGGCGGCGGGGACGTTTTCCGGTGGCCCTTCCGGCGAGGCGGGGCGGCCGACCGGTGCGAGGCGGCGGGCGGCGCTACGGGGAGCGGGCGGCTCGGGCAGGGAGGCGAGCGCTGCGGGCGGCGGCGCAGAGCGGCCTCGGGCGCGGGCCCTGATGGGCTTCGCGGGCCTGGCCCGGGCTCGGGCGGGCCGCGGCGGTTGGGGTGCGGGAGGGAGACGTGGCGCACGGGGAGTGGCCACGGACGGCGTCTCCGCTGACTTGGCGGCGACGCTGGGCGGTGGCTGGCGGCGGGGACAGCGCCAATTGGCGGAGGAGGAGCGGGCCGGCGCGGAAATTGAGGGGGAAGGGGCTAGAGGTAGGTGGAGGCTAGGGTTAGGCTAGGGATGCCCAAAATGGCATGGGGAGGGGTTTAAATAGGGAAAAGGCTAGGGTTAGGGGGGGTTTTTAGAGTGTTCCGGAGCCTCCGATCGTGATCCGACGGATCCGATCGCGAGGGGGGATTAGGTAGGTCTCGGTGGTCTGTAGGGGCTGGACTTGGACTGTGGGAGAGGAGAGGGAGAGACCGGCGACGTTTTTGGAGACCGAAACGTCTGACAAAGGTACCGTCAACGATACCGCTATGAGTTCAACGGTTGGGCTATCAAACGGACTCCGAATGCGACGAAATTTGACAGGCGGTCTACCGGTGCTATACCAAGGCCACTCGGCAAATCTCGGCCCATTCCGAGAACGTTCAACACCCGCTCACGAAGAGAAACAGGAGGGGTGCGCCGGAGGAGGTGGGAGTGCCGGATTGCAAAACGGACAACAGGGAAAATGCTCGGAAGCATGAGATGAACACGTATGTAAATGCAATGCACATGATGACATGATATGAAATGCCGATGATGACATGGCAAAAAGCAACACGCAAGCAAATGACATGGCAATGACAGCGAATAACAGGCAGACACGTGGCGCAACGGATCCGGGGCGTTACAGCGGAGCAGATCCAGTGTCCGTCTCCACTGCCGGAAAACCCAACAATACCACTTCTGACGAAGATGCTGGTTCCGGCGCCTTACCAGGCGCCGGAGAAGAAGGGCAAGAAGAACGCCAAGGAGACCAGAAGTGGCCTCCGTCGTAAGGGTACTTCGAACGTGACGTCCGAAGACGCCGAAACCCACTCCTCCCCCACTGAGGACGACGACGAGGAGGAGGAAAGCAGCTCTCCCTCTGAGAGGGGAAGGAAGAAAAGGGCGGCCTCCATGCATCTGGAGGCGGAAGCATCCAAGAAGGGAAGAGCTTCCATCGCCTACAACTCAGCGTTGGATACTGACAGTAGCTCGGAGAGGCGCCCCAGGGATAAGCCCCTGGCCGAATCGTAAGTACTCAAAGGCACTGACGCGCTCATATATCCAACTCCTTTACTTCGTAGTTTTAACATGCTGAATTATGCACTGCAGTCCGGCTAGTTCCGACCTCCAGCGATCCTCATCTTCGGGGAATTCGCTGGATCCTAAGGTGATGGACAGCGGGTCCCTTCGGGCGGCCTCCTCTCCCAAGGCCATGGACGTCGCCGAGGTGCTGTCCCAACGGACCTCCCTGGGCCAGGGAGAGACGCAGGAGGCCGTCAGGGTGGCGCCAGAGAGTTATACCTCAGCTGCCGGACACATGGGGGAGCAAATCCCCCTCGAGAATGGCGATGGGGGCCATATCGAATTCAGCCCCCAGCCGAATACAATTCTGGAGACCCATACGGCTCCGGAATCAGGCAAGCAGCCTCCTTCAAAAGAAGGAGGTGCACCTATTCCGTCGGTGACCTCTGTCCATCCAGAGGCACCAGATACTCTAGTGGAAGCGCTGCGAAGCGCTTCCATTGTTGAGGAACACCGTATCCTTATGGGTACGATGGTTGAGCGGGTTCAGTCCGTTAAGAGCGGATTGACCGAAGCCTGCACCAGCCTTCTGACAGGCTTTGAGGTATGCAACGTAATTGTGCAGAAAGAACGTCATAGTATAGACAGTAGCCCCTGAGACTCTGTCCGGTTTTCGGAAAGATAAGCCGGACAGAGGATCAGATAATTTTCGCAGGAGACTAACCATACATGTCTATGTGAATAAGCAGGTGTCGTTGCTGGCTGCGACCTCCCATTCTGCCGAAGTCTCCGAACTGAACAGAGTCTGGAGCGGGCCGAGGAAGAGCTCGGTCGTGTGAAAAAACAGCTAGAGGACAAGCAAGGTATGCAATGGCCTATTCAAATCTAGAAAGATATGAATTGATTGTATTGATCATGATATCATGATATTTTCGTAGGAGCTGCGACCGAGGTGGAGTCCCTCAAAACCGCGCTGACCGAGGCCTAGAAGAGAGCGACGAAGGAACAAGCGGTCCATGAAAAACACGAGGCAAGGGTCGGGGAGGTCCAGCAGGAGCTCCAGGATGCTGTAAAGAAATGCGAGTCCTTGGAGCGCAAGTTTGCGGACCAAGAGTCTGAAATTGCGAAGGCCCGGGTTGAAGCCCAGGGCGCCCTCCAGGAAATCTAGGAGGCCAAGAAAATCGTGGCGGGTAAGGCCTTTATTATGCATAGCAAGTATGTGAAGAAAAGGTACCTCTTACTGACCCGGATTTGGAGTTCTCCAGGGGCGTTTGCTGCTCTGCCGCGCAGTGTTGCTGACGCTACGGAGTTCTTCCGAGCCGAAGAGGGGAGCTCAACGGAGAAGTTGTTCTGGTTGCAATACCTTGCGCCAGAGCATCTAGTGCCCTTTAGCGATCAGCTGAAATAGCTGACCGAACTGCACAGGGTGGCCGAACTAGCCATGAAGGATTTGATAATCCGTTTATAGCCTGCCGAAGCCATACCCAGCAGCTACTTTGGGCTCGTGAAGCGGCTGGTCAATGCCTGCCCTCGGCTTAATGCCATCAAGCGGTCGGTCTGCATCGAAGGTGCGTGGATAGCCTTCGCCTGTGTCAAGGTGCAGTGGGCGAAGATGGACGTCGTCAAGCTCGCGACCGAGGGACCGCTTGCGGGCAAGGAGCACCGCACGCCCGAGCGGTATTTTGATGTTGTCCTGAAGGGATCCCGCATTGTAGAGGGCCAGTGTTCAAAAGACATTATCTTTGAATGAAGTCATTCATGTGAACTTCCAATGTGATTGAGCCCGTGTAGCTGGCTTCTACACCTGGTATTACTCCTTTAAAGGTAGTTTTTGTGGGCTTGATCCTTGATGGATCGATGCCCATCTTGCGGACCGTATCCTGATAGAGCAAGTTGAGGCTGCTGCCCCCGTCCATGAGGACTCGCGTGAGGTGGAATCCATCAATAATTGGATCAAGGACCGGTGCGGCTGAACCGCCATGACGGATACTGGTCGGATGGTCCTTGCGATCGAAAGTGATCGGACAGGACGACCACGGGTTAAATTTTGGGGCGACTGGCTATATCGCGTAGATGTCCCTGAGCGCCCGTTTGCGCTCCCTCTTAGGGATATGGGTAACGTATATCATGTTCACCGTTTTAACCTGGGGGGAAACTTCTTCTGTCCCCTGTGTTCGGCGGACGGGGCTCCTCGTCGTCGTCCTCACTTTGCGACCCCTTCTCCTTGTTCTCTGTATTTAACTTGCCAGCCTATTTAAAAACTCAACAGCTTCTGTTGGTATGATTGGCTGGTTTATCAGGGGTGCCGTTGATCTGACATGGACGATCGAGTATGCGGTCCAGGCTGGATGAGCCCGGATTGTTCCTTTTAAATGGCTTCTTCTACTGGCCGGCCTTTGAGCCACTGAATCCGGCGTTGACCGCCGTGTCATCGGTATTATCATCGTTGTTTCGATGCTTGTGCCTGTTGCGTCTGGGCTTGTCGTTGCTATTTCTGGCTTCAGACGTGCTAGGCTCGCTTGTGTTATTATTGCTACGAGCTAGCCAGCTATCTTCACCCGCACAAAAGCGGGTCATGAGTGCTGTGAGGGCTGCCATGGACTTTGGCTTTTCTTAGCCGAGGTGTCGGGCGAGCCATTCCTCGCGGATGATATGCTTAAAGTCCGCTAGGGCTTCGGCATCCGGACAGTCGACGATCTGGTTCTTTTTAGTTAGGAACCTGGTCCAGAATTTCCTGGCTGACTCTCCGGAGTGCGGAACTATGTGACTTAAGTCATCAGCATCCGGAGGTCGGACGTATGTACCTTGGAAGTTGTCGCGGAAGGCGTCTTCCAAGTCCTCCCACCTGCCAATAGAGTTTTCTGGCAGGCTGTTTAACCAGTGCCGAGCTGGTCCCTTGAGTTTTAGCGGGAGGTATTTGATGGCATGAAGATCATCGCCGCGGGCCATATGAATATGGAGAAGGAAGTCCTCAATCCATACCGCAGGATCTGTTGTTCCATCATATGATTCAATATTCGCGGGTTTAAACCCTTCTGGGAATTCGTGCTCCATTACTTGATCAGTGAAGCTCTATATCGGGCCAAGTCGTGGCGTACCTCGGATGGAGTCCGTCTGCGGTTTTCTGCCTGGACGTGGTTATACTTTTCTCGCCCGGCTAGATAGCCATCGTCGTGCGTCCGGGCACGCCCCCGCCATCCGTAGATCGACCTGGTCTGACCTACTCTATTTTCCAAGTCCTGCCGAAGGTCGTATGTGTATCCCCGAGCTATTGTGTCTCTACCTTTACGTCGAGGTGGTATGGGCTGGTGTTCGGCTTGAGTTGCCGTTTTGTCCCAGCCACGTGGTGGTTGGTCAGCCGCGTTGCACGCTGATGGTATGGGGTCCAGTGCCTCATCGTCGAATTGAGGTAGAAGTTTACGCTTCAGGTAACTCTTGGTTGGGCGCTCGAGGTCGTATTCCTCGGCTGCCAGGACGTTTGTTTACCTGTCGTTGAGTATATCTTGATCAGCTTGAAGCTGCTACTGCTTCTTTTCCAGGCTCCTTGTAGTGGCTATTAGCCGGCGCTGAAAGCGTTCCTGCTCGAGAGGTTCCTCAGGCAAGATAAAATCTTCATTGCCGAGGCTCACCTCATCCTCGGAAAGTGGAAGATAATTGCTGTCCTCCCAGTCTTCGTTTTCGGCCTGTTCATCAGGGCTAACTTGCCCATCTTCCCGATCGTACTGTTCAGAGGTTAGCTCGACGGGTTCTTCTTCATCTTCGGCATCGTCCGCTGTATTGTTGTCTCTCGTGCCGGTGTTGCTATCTTTTCCACGACATGATTTAGAGCAGCGCCGCTGACGTCGGTGCTTTGGTTGTATCACAGGAGGTTTATCCTCGACTGGATTCTTCTCGTTGTCGCCGTTATCCTGCTTGGGTGTATCCACCATGTATACATCATACGAAGAGGTGGCCGTCTAGTGTCCGGTGAACGGCGGGTTTTCGTCTTGCTCCTCTCCGGCATCATCGTCCTTACCGTTGATGTTTTCGTAGCTGAAGTCGAGCATGTCAGTTAAGTCCTCGACAGTGGCTAGGAAGTGGGTGGTGGGTGGGACATAAAATTCCCCGCTCTCAGCCCCTAGTCCGGGCTGGGCGTAGTTCAGACGTTGCTCCTTTGTAATGACGAGGGATCGCATCAAGTCCAGAGCCTCGCTTAAAGGCGAAGTTTGGCCAGGGAGAAGAGAATCCATGGAGTATGGCGGGAAGGAAACTCCTTGGCCGAGCTCACGCAATGCTGAGTCCGGGGGTTCGGAGCCAGTGTCCGGAGAAGAGTTTG
The DNA here is from genome assembly GCF_018294505.1 of Triticum aestivum. NCBI lineage: Eukaryota > Viridiplantae > Streptophyta > Magnoliopsida > Poales > Poaceae > Triticum > Triticum aestivum. The sequence continues at coordinate 174,884,753 of NC_057805.1, read as the reverse complement.
GCTTCATGATGGTGGCCAGCGACAATACTTCCTCCGGCTCCCCCGTACTAGGCTTAGTGGCCGCAGACAGTCCGGCGGGCTCAGTAATCCCGTCTTCGGACCTGGCGACGCGCTCCGGATCTCAAGCCAGAGCGGAGGTTGAAGTCGTGAACCCTTGGAAGATCAAGTCTCCTCGGATATCAGCAAAATAGTCCAGATTTCCAAAACTAATCTGGTGACCCTGGGCGTAGCTGTCGATCTGCTCTAGATGGCCAAGTGAGTTGGCCCGCAGTGCGAAGCCGCCGAATACAAAGATCTGGCCGTGGATAAAAACCTCTCCCAAGGCAGTATTGTTGTAGATGACTGATGGAGCCATCGAACCTTCTGATGACGACACAGCGAAATTCTCAATGAAAGAAGCAATATCGGTGTCTAAACCGGTGGATCTTGGGTTGGGGTCCCAAACTGTGCATCTAAGGTCGATGGTAACAGGAGACGGGGGACACGATGTTTACCCAGCTTCGGTCCCTCTTGATGGAGGTAATGCCCTACTTCCTGCTTGATTGATCTTGATGAATATGACAATTAGAAGAGTTGATCTACCAGGAGATCCTAATGGCAAAATCCTAGATGTCTAGCCTGTATGATTGTGATTGCCCCTACTGACTAAACCCTCTGGTGTATATAGACACCGGAGGGGCCTAGGGTTATACAGAGTCAGTTTACAGAGGAAGGAATCTTCATATCCGAACGCCAAGCTTGCCTTCCACGCAAAGGAGAGTCCCATCCGGACACGGGAGGAAGTCTTCTATCTTGTATCTTGATGGCCCAGTAGTCCGGCCCATGTCACATAGGCCGGACGCCCGAGGATCCCTTAATCCAGGACTCCCTCAGTCGACCCACTACATTGATGTCTTCATTTCTCTGCTTCAGTTCATCATGAAGAAGTTGTCATCCTTTCTTCGGAGTCTTCATCATACTTATGAATAGGAAAGGGTCAGCTCGACAATGATATGATGATATAAGGGGTAATCATATAGGATTATCTCATGAATGAACTCATGGGTATCTCTCGAGTTGAACAAATGAAACACATCGAGAGCAAGAAGTTACAATAAGAAGTTTTGAGCGGATAGACAATCGTTTGTTGCCTCAAACAGAGAGTGAATGGAGTTCAGAGTAATGGGAACAAGTATTATGTCTGATAGCAGAATTGATGATCTCACGGAAGGTGTCTCGCGAATTACATACGAGGCCACGCGCGATGAATAACTTTGGAACATGGGTGTACAGGAGAGTCAAGTTTCGATCCTGTGGAACTATGGGTTATGGGCCCACCATGTGGGTTAAAAGCAGGAAGGCGCTAACATCTTACACGGTCGTGATAGCAAGGTAATTCAGAGGATAACCTGTCAATTATGTTGGCATCAAGGTTGGTACCAAGGGCGAGGGACGAAGAGAACCATTTTCCTGCTAACAGGAATGAGGCGGACCAATAGGCAAAGTTCTCGTCCATCGGTGGTTACCAGAGTTATCAACAATAGTAACAGGGTCTTGCTGACAGAGTTGTACACCGAGGTGTTTACGTGTAGAGAATTATTACCGCTTATATCATATAGATCACAAGAAGTGTTAAAAAAACAATGGAAAGGAAAATGCGATTAGTATATTAATTAGAACAATGGAAAGGAAAATGTGTTATACCCGAGTATCAAGACTATATATCCTTCTCATCCATGACAGGACAGCAAGTAGACAACCAATTAGGTAAAGGGGCGAGGGATTTCATGATGTTACCCATACAATGGTGTTTGAATAATCGATTAAGAAACATTTAGCATTATGCTTCCAATGTTCCTTGTTGATGTTTGAGTACCACAGTCATGCTTCGGGATAGCATTGACATGGTCATCAGGTAAAGGTCGGACCTTGGGAACACAAAGTATCCATCGAGAATTTCTAGAACAACTCATGCAATTTTATTGGGAATAAGATGAGGACGTGGCTGATGGGTCCGGCAGCAATCCATCGACATGTCAAAAAGGATGTATTTACAACATTATTTGAACAAGTTTGTGTTTTGGGGGAGGCAAGAATGTTGTTGATGATAACACAAATCGGGGCAAGGATGGTATTTCTCATCATGAATTTGATTGATATCCTGAAAGAGCTCAGAATGTTATGATGATCACGACACAGTTGTCGAGAGATTTCATGAAGATGTAATCGATTGACAATGACATGAAGTCAAAGGAATGATGAAGCAAAATGTTATTGGAACCTCAAGTACGATACAAACTCGAAATCAAGCTTGTTGTTCAGGGCGAAATGATATGACGAGGAAGATCGACGTAAGCTTAGCTCATCGTCAAAAATTGTGCTCCAGGAAGAAGGACCAGGTAGCACAGTCAAAATTTAGCACGATAATGATATAGCCGATCAGGCTAGGAATGACTTGAAGAATTATTAAACTCATAAGCAACGAAAATTACTTAGAGTTATTGAATCGAAGTGCGGAATTGATTCACTTATCGGTGTTCTCGAGTGACTAATAACTCATAACCCGAGGGAAATCTGAATTCGGTCAGAAGCAATACTAGGTGAAGACTCATAGGAAGCAACACAGTTCTTTGATATTCTTGAGATACGAGAGGATAATACTCGAAGAAAGATCAAAATAGAGGTTGCAGAGATGTATTGATCTGCAGAAGACAAGTACTTTAACTTGTCCGAGAAATAGAATCAAAGGAGAACAATCCTGGTCGGAACCACGGTTGGAAAGGACAAAACTCGAGATATAAGATGAACTTATACCACGGGGATAATTAATTTTAAGACAAGCTTCCATGATAAGATCTACATCATGTCCATGGGCATGAAAACAAAGTTCAAGGTCGACTCCCACTTCTCCAATGCATGACCATTCATTCACTTCTCGATTAAAAATGATTTGAGTGTGAAAACCTACCTGGTGAAATACCAGAGGAGTATGACCCGTGGAAACTTTCGGGTTCACACAGATTAAAGAAGGCATAGGTTCGACCCATCGGGGCATCTTAGAAACATATACTATGAAGTCCAGGAGTAATTAACACAATCTCAAAGCAGAGCATGGTTGACAAAAGCAGAGGATACAATTTACCAAAGTCATTATGTATTAGGGAAGAACTCATAAGGTGATTAAATATGAGGGGCACTGTCGGATAATAATCCAACAAAGGATCTGGTGGTCCACAACAGACTCGATGTGAGCATCGATACTCAACCAGAAGAACAAAGAATGCAAGGAGATTGAATTATAGAAATAAATTACTAATTCAAAGCTCAAATGCAATGGAATTGTGATTTCAAATTCAAGGGATCAGATGCAACGCTCTATCCAAAAGACAAGTAAGTTGAATAGACATAGATCGACAATCAATCAAGGTTTGATTTGCTGAAAAATCGGATAGTATCTCAAAGTATCTTGTGAATCACATGATCAAATAGGAATGAAAAAATCCTTGGTAAGTGTGAGGAACTACCCGTAGACCTATTGAAGCGGAAATGGAGCTGCAAGGCAGTAGCGAAATGATTCTTAGAAGTCGGAGAATATTTCGATGTATCTTGTAATAACAAGAATAACTGGAATGAATGTAAGAGTGGCAACTGTTTGTGGTTATTCATAGGGACTTATCGGAGGTAGGGAACTATAAAGGCGATGAGCACAACGGTCTTGGGAAAACATTGAGGAGTATCTTCAGAATCTTCTGATGAAGCAGGCGATCATCTAGAATGAAGTGGCTCTCCGGTAGGAAGTGGTTACGAGAACCTAACGTTAGAGTTAGTAAAATCTTTAACCCGAATAGATGAGGGATCCGAGTCCTAGAGTAAAGACGAGGAATAGAAGATCCTTAAACCACCCAATTGCGATGTGGGCCCGTAAGCCATACAACAATGTTAGTAAAATGTTCTTCAAAGACTAGACTAAACTTCGGCCAAGGAGTTGGAAAGGGGTTTACCTACAGGCAGTTGGCTGTGATACCAACTTTTGACGCCCCTGATTCAATCGTACACTAATCATACACGCAAATGTGTACGATCAAGATCAGGGACTCACGGAAAGATATCACAACACAACTCTAGACACAAATTAAAATGAAACAAGCTTTGTATTACAAGCCATGGGCCTCAATGGCTCGAATACATAAGCTCGAATACAGAAGAGTTAGCAGAAGCAACGATATCTGATTACAAAACTAAGTTAGACAAGTTTGCCTTAAGAAGGCTAGCACAAACATCAACATGGATCAAAAAGGCTAGGCCTCCTGCCTGGGAGCCTCCTAACAACTCCTGGTCTTTGGCGGCCTCCACGTAGTAGTAAGCACCCTCGTGGTAGTAGTAGTCGTCGTCGACGGTGGCGTGTGGTTCCTGGGCTCCACCACCTAGTTGTGACATCCGGAAAGAATGGAAAAGGGGGAAAAGAGGGAGCAAAGCAACCGTGAGTACTCATCCAATGTACTCGCAAGCAAGGATCTACACTACATATGCATCGGTATCAATGAAATGGGCTATATCTATCGACTGAACTGCAGAATGCCAGAAGGGAATGGGGAAAGCCTAGCCTATTGAAGAGTAGCATCTTCATGCTTCTTGAAGCATCAGAAGAGATAAGATTAGCACATTATATCATTAGTATGTATGTTGTAACATCGCCCAGAGATCACTTCCTCGACTCCCTGCGAGAAAGCAATCTCGGAGCCATCATATCCATTTCTCATGCCTCAGCATCCAGTTCTAGTTGTATCGATCGGGATACAACTCCGAGCGTCCATTACCGTAGACACAACTATTCGAATAGATAGAATACTTCCCTGCAGGGGTGCACAAACTTACCCAACACACTCGATCAACTCCAGTCGGACACATCTTTAGGTCATGATGGGGCTTGGCCGATCAACACGCCGCAACCCTACCTAGGCTCACCAGAGAGGCCAACACGCCGGTCTACATCCTAAGCACGCAGGGGTCTTGGGCCCATTGCCCTTTGCACTCCTGCATGTTGCGTACGCGACCGGTGAGCAGACATAGCTACCTCCTTGTATAAGGCAGGTGCTTACGCAGTCCAACCCGGCGCGCACCCCTCCGTTGCAGACGTCTGTTGAGCTTTCGGCTGATACATATGACACAGAGTGCCCATACTTATTCATGTGTGGTGGTCAGTGCAAAAAGGTCAGTGGCCTACTCGGATCAAATATACAAACCGTTAGTGTCTTGTTAGTGCTTGGTAACGAGCAGAGACTCACGATCATGTGACCCCTTCGCCCCGTCTCGTGGACTTATGACAAGGGCTAAGAATGCCTGGCCGTGCCACATAATTATCTCTCGGTTACCCTCCAAGTCAATCTGACTTCACATCACTCGCGGGTACCCCTCGGGGCCGACCCAATGTGATCATGGTTCTATGGTAAGTCAAAGTAACCGTGTGTCCAAAATAGCAAGGGGGAAACCTGAAGAATCACTCTCGATGGATTACCACTCGATGTAACCGTCAGTGTGGACTTGGAGTAATCACCCTCGATGGTCCACACTTGAGGTGTTGCACGACAGAGTCGTTATCAGGAGTGGTGAAGGAGGAATCACCCTTGATGACCACGACCGAATAGTTACACTACAGGGTTAACATCAGAAGTGCTGACGAGGTATCACCTTTGGCACTCGATACTCTGCAGAGTCGTACAACTAAGGGGGGTGATGTGCGGTGTCGGGGTCTGGACGTCGATCACGTTGATCGAGTCATCGGTCATCAAGCGGGGGCGATTGGGACAAGGAAAGGGGTCTCTGGTGGATCACTAACCAACTTATACTAAGAAGTTTAGGATAAACATGTAAGGTATGAAAATAGGTAATAAAAACAGGCAATGCATCATAATCGGATGATAGAAAAACAGTAGCAGCTCTAATGCAAGCATGAGAGGGAAAGAAATGGGTGATTCGGAATGATCAAAGGGGGGTATGCTTCCCTGGAAGCTCTGTAGACAGATAACCCTCGAAGGTGAAGTAGTCGATCACTGGTTCAACCGCGGACTTGGGGTCTACCGGAAAGAAGTAACGAAGGGGAACACAATAAATAACAGAGCAATCAAAGCATCACAAAGAGAGAAAACATCCGAGAATGTTTTCCCAGCATTTGGCATTTTTTGGACAAATGAATCAGAGGGGACGATCCATCTTCACTATGCTAGAGAATCGTGAAAGATGAATAGATGGCATATTTGGATTCGTTGGATTTTTCTGAGCAACTTTCATGTAAAAAACATTTTAATCTGAGTTACGGTTATTTTCTATAATTTTTCGAAGTTCAAAACAATATTCTGGAATTACTAGGTTATTATTAATTCAAAATTGCAAAGGAAAAGGCTATATGTACCCAACTGTGGGCTAGCCACAGTGGCTTACAGGTGGGACTACAGGGCTGGGTTCACCAAGTCAACATTTGACTAGTCAGCAGTGGGTACTGTTCAGTGGGGCCCAGACGTCATTGACTGTAGTTGAATTGATTTTGATTATGTAATTTAATCACTAGGGGACCCACATGTCATAGGGTAGAAATTAATTAACCTAAGTACTAATTACTCCCTCCGTCTCATAATATAAGCTCATTTTTTACACCAGTGTAGTGTAAAAAACTCTTATATTATGAGACGGAGGGAGTAGTTCCTTAGCTAATTGGCATAGGGCCGGCCACATACACGTACACACACGCAGGCACACCCGGCCATGGCCTTGGCCATGGCTAGCCGCAAGCAGCAGCAGCTATGGCTAAGCAGTGGCAACCGCAAGCAAAAGCAGCAGCGCATCAACCTCAGCAGCAGCAGCTAGCAGCAAATATGCAGGGGCAACAGCACAATGGAGGACATCATAGAGCAGGAGAAGTAGAAGGAGCAGCATCGGGAGCACAACAGCTGTACAGGCGGGTGGCAGCGGCAACATGAAGCAGTGCAGCGAGCAGCTGCGGCGCAAGCAGTAGGCAGGGCCACGGGCGTGGCTAGGCCGCGCCCAGAGGCGAGATGGGGCGCACAGGAGGCCATGGGCGCGCGGAGCCGAGCTCCCTGTCATGGCGGCCAACGCGTGGGATGGCCAAACGACAACGAATTTGAGGGGAAAGAAAAGGGGAACGGTGAGATGAGCTCACATCGAGCCTGCAGGTGAGCAAGGCGGGCTCGGGGAGGCTCTGGTAAGGCTGAATCGAAGACAGCGAGCGGCGGGGCGGAGGTTGAAAGTGACCTTGATCAAGTCGATGTAGGGGCTCCCAGTTTGATCTGGTGGTTGTGGTCGAGGCAGCGGTCGACGATGGAGCGGATGGACGCACACAGTAGGCGAGGGGATGACGGTGGCCGCGAGCTTCATGGCGTTGCGGCCATGGGCTTCTCGGGCGACTGTTAAACCGAAGGGGGCAAGACGAGGGGGCGAATGAGAGGGCTAGGGTTTGCCAGGGCATCGAGTGGTACTTGTAGGACACCGGGGAGTGCGGCGGATGGCTGGCACGTGGCTGATCCACGGCGTGGAAGGACGCATGGCAGCCATCGAGCCTCGTGTGAACAGGAGGTTGAAGGAGGAGCCGGTTGGTGGGCTAGGCCTGGTACAGTGGAGATGATGGGCCAATTGCACAGTGGCTTTCTCCTTCTTTGATTTCTGTTTCTTTTATAAATGGCAGTATTTGTATTTAGTTAAGCTATCGAAAGATTTGTCAAAATATGAAACTTGGCTCATAATTTGTATTGCAATTTTTGACACTGTCACAAAAAGTTTGAGGTTATTTTGAGAAGTTTAGAATCATGTTTGAATTTAAAAGGTTCATTAAGATGTTGTTGGACCACTACATTAAATCCAGGGGATTTTGGAAATCCAATAGTGGTGATTTTAATCATGAAAAATACTTGGGGATTATTTGCAACATCATGAACATTTTTGTTTGCATGACAAAAGAAGTAAATATTCGACTTGTATTTCAAATGGAATTTGGTTTCAATTTTCAGCAGGTGGCAATTTAGTTTGAAAAACATGATGACATGGCATTATTAAAGGGGAGATCACTGTAGCATGATTCTCGGGGTGTTACAAAAAGCCAGGCGTAGACCCTGTGCGTAGTGAATAAAACAAAGTGTTTTCACAAAACTTGCATGCATGATTTCTTGCCTGTTTAAGTATTATCTTATTGTGATTACACTAGTTTTTAGATAGGGTGACTGACTTACTGCAAAGGGCCATATGTTTCTTCCTTTCCTCTTTCTCTTTTGATGAAAACATAAGGATTTCCTCACGAGCAACTTCCCCGGGAGGAGGATAGAAGCAAGCAAGCCCGTGCATTTGATTCATGACAATCCTCTCTTATATAAGATGGTAAGAAGAAGAACACAGAGAGATACGTTCACTTTGTTACATCCCATTGTTCCATGTTATACCTATGTATGAGAAACTTGGACACGAGGAAACCTTGTCACATCTATCATTCGCGCTCCTATCCTTGATTCGAGTTCACTCGACAAGGCTGGTGCCAGTTGCGTCTGGCAGGACTGGCGAGGGACCGGCCTTTATTCGCGCTCCTAGCCCGTTTTTGAGCTCAATAAACGCGGTTTAGTCGTAGCTGCGCTAAAGGCCGGCAAGAGGTTTTGCCGGAAACTTTGTTTACAGAAGCATATTGAAGGTTCATCCTTCAGCATGTTTTAAGCACATGCACAAGTATCCGGCAAGCTCTTTTTCATAATTGCATGGGCAAACAAGTACAAATCATATGAGGACTAATATGGTGAAGGGTTACATGAATTTGATTCGAATTTGGCAAGTGCCTACATTTTTTTGATCTAAAAAGATAAGTGCTCCGGCAAGAGCCCAGCCTGACACCTTCTCGACTGGCGGGACGCAGCCTGACAAGATCGGGAGGGCGCCTCCCCAGCATGGAAGAAGAGGCCGGAGACGGAGAGAGCGGCTAGGCGATGCCCTGGTCACCCCCGCCAGGACCAGAAGAACTCGAATCGGCTGGGACACCGGCAGGGAAGACGAAGCCAGTGTCCACGAGCCTGACGGGGTCCAGCTGGAGGTGGCGGTGACGTCCAGGACAAGCACCCCCGGCAAATCGCTCTGCCGGGGATCCAACTGCAGATGATGGTGCTTCCAGCTCCTAGCTAATGGTGACGGTGCGTCCAATGTTTAGTCGGAGTTCAAGTCCTCGTCTTCATGCTTGACGGCTGAGGTCTCGCCATCGCCATCTTCGTCGTCAGTGTCCTCCTCGTCGCCGTCGCTCGAGGTGGAGCTTTCGTCATCAATCGAGGTTTCCATGCAATACCCTGGGCAAGCGCCCGAGCGCCCTAAGACCTTGATGGAAAGAATATCAGACTCCACCAACTTGAAGCGGAGAACGTGCCCTTCCGCAAGGCTACGGGCACAGGCAAAAGTCTTCCAGCCCTGCCGGAGAACCATAACATGAGGAGTGGGGAACTCAAGGTTCACTCACATGGCGCCATTACAGCAGCCACTCATGCGCAGCCTCAACCCGAGCGGCTGGTCAACCTCCATCACCCTAGCGAAGGGACAAGGGAGCTGCAAGCGGCTGCGTGGAGGTTCGCGCAGCCTAACGATGAACTCCAGCGCCGTGTTTCCCATGTGACCTTTTATCGGAGTTGGAGCAATTAGGGGAGGTGTGGCGAGTGCGCCGCTCCGTCCACCTCCACCGTGAGTGTTGCATCGGCCCTGTCCGCGTCCGGTAACACCACCTTGGGCACTGGTTCCAGCCTCTGCAGCTGCAGCAGAGGCCGGGACATGGTGTCGGGAAGAAGCTCTTGTTGCCACAGTCGACGTGCGAGGGCGGCCCCTTCCTCTCGCAATGGTGGAAACATAAATGGAGAAGGAGAAGAGATGGTGGATGAGCATCGCCACTCTGACGTACCTCCTTTTATAAAAGGAGTGGAAGGAGGGGGATGCTGGCTCTCCACTACTCTAGAGCAGCTGCCCCGCTCCCCCAATGGAGCCCTCTGCAACCCTGATGGCATCTTGATTCATCGGCCGCCCCATTACGCCAATCCGAGGCGTTGCGTTTTTTGTCAAGGCACACGTTCCAGTGCCCTCCACGTCCACCACCAACCCCATGCAATGCAAAGCGACGCGTGTGGCGGAAACGGCAGGCGTAGTGGTGATATAAATGTAAAATGGCAGTTACCCCCGGTTCATGCGCGGGTGCCCTAATGGGCTCCCGTGAACGTAGGTGCCGCTGGTTTGCAACATGAACGATATGCGCCATCTGGGTGTTGAAGATGCCATGGGAGACTTGGGAGCTAGACCAAGTCCAGGTGCATGAAGAAGCAAAGAATAACTCAAAAACACAAGCACCAGCCCTGGCAAGGTTAGTATGGGCGCCCCTGTGCGTTGATTGGGCCTACCCCAACGACGCCCGGCGACACGTATGGACCAGGTCCGGGGGCTCCTGTCGGTGCAACAACCATTTGTGTTTCCCACCCAGACTTGTTCACACTCATGTGGCCGATCATACATCATGTACCAATGCATGACATAAGATAAGCAAAAGAAACTGCTCTTCATGAGATCGAGGAATGCATTAAGAAGCTCAAAGTGACTTAAGAATTCCCTTAGAAGGTCTCCCTTGCCAGGCAGGCGAGTCCGGCAAGGTCAAGACCGCGCCTGGGGGCCAAGACCAAGCCGCCCCAGCTGGCTCTCTGGAGCCACCATGCTCAATACAAGACCACGAGGCGGAGGCCGGCAAGCTCCATGCTAGCAAGCCTTCGCCAGGACGCCACCGCTCCACCTCATGAGACGCCAGTCACTAATCGGTGTGGTGTCAAGCTCTCAAGTGGCTAGGTTGATCCTGTCGGGTGGCAACCTGCTGGAGAAGAGATTAACTTTGTTGACACCCGTCTTGATGGCGTGTCACGCGAATAAGAGGTAGTTGGATAAGCGGTGCGGCAACATTGCCGGGCTTCAACCTCTGCACGATAGCTAGCAGTGCATTTAATGCAGTTTGTCCTTACTGCCACAATTAGGTATGATAGTACTATTAGCTATCTAATCATGCTCTAATGACTATTTTGCCACTATGGTTGACCCTTAAGCTATAAAAGGAGGCCCGAGGCAACCTAGCAAAGGGTTAGAAGTTTGGATCCCTGAACACTTGTACACGTGTATCTGCTCTCCCCGAGGCACCTTTGTCGAGGCTTGAGCACTATATGTTCTCGAGTTCCTCCAGATCAATCCACCAAAGCAGGAGTAGGGTTGTACGCTGCAAGTGGCCCGAACCAGGGTATAAGAGAGTTATCCATCGCCGCGCTGCCCTACTGTTTCTGCTCCTTGTGCAATGTGACCATCCCCCCGCCGAACCACAAAAGGGGCAACCCTGCCCCATAGGTGGTCATGCTTCCTCCATGACAAGTAGTCACTTTTGTTCTTGAGGACATGGAATGTTTTCGAGATGTTGGACTGTTGCCCTTTGTCCTTGACAAGAATCACTTGAACGACGAGTTGATTCTCCAATTCTATGCAACACTTCACATTTTAGGCTACAACAGGGATCCAAATACTTGGCTTCTGAGTGGATCACAGGATATGTGCATCTCACCGCTCATGCTCGAGAGCTTCACATTTCAGGCTACAACAGGGATCCAAATAATTGGGTTCGGGTGACGACGAATTCGTCGCTACGACATGCAGCTCGACCAACTGAGGGCACCTATGAGCTTACGCGTGCTTACGAAGCTGTTGGACATACATTCATGACCAAAACATCACCAGTAGAACACCGGCGACAAGTCTGTGCGGTGATGCGATTTGGTTCTCATCGGAACAGTGGCTACAGTGAGAAATCGACGTGGAGAAGAGGGGGAAAGAATGGCGGAGCTCACGGGAAGGTTTTAGGATAGCTTAGTGGGATTGAGGTGGCCTGAAGATGGCAGAGCAGTGGCGGCGATCTCGGACGCCCGTGGTTGAAGATGTCAGTGGTGAGGACGAGGCAGGGTGTCCCTAGTTGCGTGACTCGATGGAGACGAAGCGGATGGTGTGACGGAGCTGTTGGACAAGAAGGCGAGGTATATGGTGGCCGTTGGTTATGTGGGCAGCGACGATAGAGCCATGGCGCTCTCGGATGCTAGCAGAGGAGCGAGGGAGAAGAATAGAAGAGGGGCGGGCTCGAATGGAACACCTCTGCTGGACCGCGTGGCGCTCTTAGTGGCCTCCATCGGCAGCGGCTTGTTGGAGGTGGCCAAGCGCGTGCGTGCGCACTGCGGGCACATGCCCCTACCTACTGATAGGAGGTTGAAGATGGTGGGGCTTGGGCTAGGCCAGCTGAGCTTCCCAAGTAACTAGCCTAGGCGAACTCTTATTTTCTATTCTTTACTGTTTTCTGTTTTTGTAGTTTGTTTTAATTTAGTAAAAATACTAAACCAATTTGTTTGCTTTTGATAATTTTTGTGTGGGCTAGTTGGACTATTCCAGAGCCCCTCATAAGTTTCTAGAATTATTGGAGCAGTAAAATTATATATCGAATTTAATAGCTCCAATTCAAATACTTGTTGGATTAATTCAAAGCCATTTATGTCCTGAAAAAATGTGCACCATTTTTTTAGGTTTTCACCTTGTGCCACAAATCATGAACATTTTTGAAGGGCATTTTCAGTTCATTGATAATATTTTTAGTTGAACCTATTTGATTTCATTTAGTGCTAGGGTTTGACCATCCCCAATTCAAGTTTCAAAAAAATTAAACATGGTGCGACACAAAGAAGGCTAGGCTAGGACATTACCAGGACAGGGATGTGACAACTCGTCCCCGCTCAAAAGAATCTCGTCCCAAGATTCAGAAAGCATTGGAAAGAGAGTGGGGTACTCAAGTCGAAGATGATCCTATCGTTCCCAAGTATCTTCTCTCTCAGAATGACGACACCACTAAACCTCGGGAAACCTGATGTTCCGACATCGAGTGATATGCTCTGCCTGATCAAGAATACAGATAGTGTACTCTCACTATGTGAGGTTGTCTTGGAGATCAAGCGCTTCGTGGTCTGATGACCCACAAGTATAGGGGATCAATCGTAGTCCTTTCGATAAGTAAGAGCGTTGAACCCAACAAGGGCAGAAGGAAATGACAAGTGGTTTTCAGTAAGGTATTTCTGCAAGCACTAAAATAGTCAGTAACAAGTCATTTGATACCAAGATAATTTGTAACGGACAAATAACGGTGATGGTAAATAAAGTGCAGCAAGGTAGCCCAATCCTTTTGTGGCAAAGGACAAGCCAAAACGGTCTCTTATAATAAGCAAAGCGTTCTTGAGGGTACACGGGAATTTCATCTAGTCACTTTCATCATATTGGTTTGTTTCGTGTTCGCTACTTTGATAATTTGATATGTGGGTGGACCGATGCTTGGGTGCTGTTCTTACTTGAACAATCCTCCCACTGAAGATTAACCCCCTCGCAAGCATCCGCAACTATGAGAAAAGTATATTAAGATAAAATGTAACCATAGCATTAAACATTTGGATCCAAATTGGTCCCTTACGAAGTAGCGCATAAACTAGGGTTTAAGCTTATGTCACTCTAGCAATTGATGACCCACAAGTATAGGGGATCAATCATAGTCCTTTCGATAAGCAAGAGTGTCGAGCTCAACGAGGAGCAGAAGGAAATGACAAGTGGTTTTCAGGAAGGTATTTTCTACAAGCACTGAAATTGTTGGTAACGGGTAGATTGATAGCAAGATAATTTGTAACAAGAAAGTAATGGTAATGGTAAATATAGGGCAGCAAGGTAGCCCAATCCTTTTGTGGCAAAGGACATGCCAAAAGGTTTCTTATAATAGGCAAAACGTTCTTGAGGGGACACGAGAATTTCATATAGTCATTTTCATCATATTGGTTTGATTTGTGTTCGCTACTTTGATAATTTGACATGTGGGTGGACCAGTGCTTAGGTGTTGTTCTTACTTGAACAAACCTCCTACTTATGATTAACACCCACACAAGCATCTGCAACTACGAGAAAAGAAGTAAGATAAAATCTAACCATAGCATTAAACATTTGGATCCAAATCGGTCCCTTACGAAGTAGCGCATAAACTAGGGTTTAAGCTTCTGTCACTCTAGCAACCCATCATCTAATATACTATGGTGAAGTGCCATGTAGTCGACATTCACATGACACCACTAAGGGAATCACAACATACATATCATCAAAATATCAAACAGATATATAGTTCACATGATTACTTGCAACATGACTTCTCCCGTGACCTCAAGAACAAACGTAACTACTCACAAATGATAATCATGCTCAAGATCAGAGGGGTATCTAATAGCATAATGGATCTAAACATATAATCTTCCACCAAATAATCCATATAGTAATCAACTACAAGATGTAATCAACACTACTAGTCACCCACAGGTAGCAATCTAAGGTTCCGATACAAAGATTAAATACAAGAGATGAACTAGGGTTTGATAGGGGATGGTGTGGTTGAAGATGTTGATGGAGATTGGCCACCCAAGGATGAGGGGGTTGTTGGTGATGATGATGGCTCCGATTTCCCCCTCCGGGAGGGAAGTTCCCCCAGCAGAATCGCTATAACGGAGGACAAAAGTGCTCCTGCCCAAGTTTCGCCTCGAGACAGCGGTGCTCCATCCTGAAAGTCCTCTTCTTATTTTTTCTGGGTCAAAGTGACCTATATACTAGAAGATGGGCACTGGAGGTGGTCCGTGTTGAGCAAAACTCACTAGGGCGTGCCTGGGGGCCCAAGCGCACCCTGGTGTCTTGTGCTCACCGGGTGGGCCCTATTCGGTAGTTATTTGCTCCATCATTTTTATATATTCCAAAACAATTCTCCGTAAATTTTCATCTCATTTTGAGATGTGCAGAATAGGTAACTCTGACGTAGCTTTTTTAGGTCTAGAATTCCACTGCCAGCATTCTCCCTCTTTGTGTAAGCCTCGCATATTATGGGAGAAAAGGCATTAGAATTATTCCATGAAGCATTATTATGCATAAAAACATTATAAATAACAATATGAAAACATGATGTAAAATGGACGTATCAACTCCCCCAAGCTTAGGCCTCGCTTTTCCTCATGCGAAAAACAGATATCGAAAAACATGTCCACATGCTTAGAGAGAGAGGTGTCGATAAAAAGAAAATACAGACAGAGAAGCATCATGCTTATTATTATAATAGCAACAAACATTATCATAGAACTTTATCACATAACTTTATCATAGAACTTTATCCCATAACTTTATCATAGAACTTTATCACATAACTTTATCATATAACTTCTCATGAACAAGTAACAATTCATCACAATATCGAAATAGAACCATAAACTCTATTTAAAACCAACAAAATATGTTCTCAGTCAACTTTGCAACTACAATTCATCATCTTTTCAGGAAGGGTCTCCTATCAGAGCCTTTTGGCAAGTCCACATATTCAACCATCATATAATCTTCTATGATTGTGAACACGCACCGCATACCCATGAGCAAAAAGTTTCAACTAGACACATACAAAGATAGGGGCTTATAGTTTCGCGTCCCAACGTATTCACCTCAAGGGTGATGTCAACAATAATAACTCATGCTCACTCACATCCAACTGGATATATGTGCCTAGATCTTTCCTCACCACATGATGCTTGCAAAAGAAAAAATAAAAAGGAATATGGAGGAATACTTAGACTCTTGCATAAAATTAAATACATAAAAGTAAAAGATAGGCCCTTCGTAGAGGAAAGCAGAGGTTGTCATGTGCTTTTTGGTTTGTATGTTCAATCTCTTAGTGCAAAAGAACGTCAATTATATTGACCCTTATGATAGCAACCTTTATTATGCAGTCTGTCGCATTTATTATTTTTCCATCACAAGTTTGTACAACACTCAATTTTCTCTTACACTAAATGATCCAACAGATTTAGGGAGCAATTTTTATTTCCGTATTGCACCAATGACAACTTACTCAAAGGATCTTACTTAATCTATAGGTAGCTACGTTGAACTCTCAAAACAAGATTTTGGGTTTAGGGGTTTTTGGATGCACAAGTAGTATCTCTACTTAGTGCGGAATTTTTTGGCTAGCAAAGATAGGGAGCAAGCACCACATGTTAAAGGATCTATGGATAACTTTTGTGTGAATATGAACAAGCATAAATAATTACAATGTCTTTCTTGTCGAATGTCAAAAAATTTGGCATATGATATTTTGATGGGGGCTCACAATCATAAAAGATGTCCAAGATAGTGTATTTGCATGTGAATCTTCTCTTCCCTTATTAATTCTTTCATGAATTGCATCATTGACCAATGCTATGTTTGTCAATCTGCAATAACTTTTACCACTTATACTTTTCCTTATGTGATGTCATTACCTATCATAAAATTAGAGTATGATCTTTTTCATTATTTCCTTTTGTTTTGATTGAAACATAAAAGTAAAGAAAGCAAAACTCGGACTAAACTTTATTATATATCTCGCACATTATTACATAGATAGATAGATCACTAAGGAATCACTCAAAAAAGATTGAACTGAACTTTTTATTCAACTAATTCAAAAGATAACTAAGGATCGAACGAAGATAGATAAAGGCAAAGAAGTGGTGTGAAATGATACTGGGGCACCTCCGCCAAGCTTGGCACAAGCCAAGGGGAGTGCCCATACCATGTACTCAAGTCTCCTTTGGTGGTGAAGAAGGTGATGGTGATGAGGTGGTGTCATGCTTCAAGCTCACGAGGTACTCCAATCTACGAATGATGCTCCGGAGGGCGATGATGTGCTCTTGCAACAGGATTTTTTCAAAAGATATTTGTTTTGCACACGAACAGTTTCAATGATCCTAAAGGCTTCAATTTCAGTAGGGGTAAGATAATCGTAGTATGGTTGAAGGATATCCTCTTCTTCTTCTGTTGGCACAGCCTACTCTACTGCTAAGGCTTGATCTACCGTAGCTTCCTTGCTCTTGTCCCCCTTGACGGCTTCCTTTGGTTCCTCCCTCTTAAGTTCCATCTTCATCAACAAAGCATCCTCTTCTACATTGTTGGATGAGGGAGATGCCTGGCTTGATAGATCTAACAGACAACAGCAAGAAAGAAGAACAGAAGATTTCTCCGTGATACGATGGTCAATACTTTCGGGGACGTATATAAGAATTTTTTATCTTGGGAAACAAGAAAAACGAGGGGAAAATGGAGTCCGAAAGGTTCCTAAGGTGGGCACAACCCACCTGGGCACGCCAGGCAAGGCAGGCGCGCCCTGGTGTCTTTTGCCCTCCTGGGTTGCCTTCCGCATTGTTTATTATTTTCCTAATTTTTGTATATTCCAAAACTGACAGAAAATATTTTTGTGGATTTTTCGGAGTCAGTTTAGTTACCGTATCACATACCTCCTCTTTTGCAGGATTCTGGAGTGTTCCAGAAAGTTTCTTATGTGTGTTCCTTCGGTGTCATTGTTTGAATAATATTGCTTTCAACATTAATAGGCGTACCTGAGATATAGTGCTTAATTATTTGCCCATTGACAACCTTTGGCATTATTTATTTTGATTGCTCCAGAGCGATAAACCTCATCTATAATATATGGTCCTTCCCATTTAGAGAGATGTTTTCCTGCAAAGAATCTGAAACGAGAGTTGTACAAAATAACATATTCTCCAACTTTGAATTCCTGCTTTTGGATTCTTTTGTCAAACCATCGTTTAATCTTTTATCTAAATAGTTTGGCATTTTCATAAGCTTGGGTTCTCGATTCATCTAGTGAGCGAATTTCAGATAACCTCTTTTCACCTGCTGTCATGGGAAACCACGGGCACCTATGGGGCCATCAGCCCCTTGTGGTTTGGCAAGGGGGATGAGCACATTGCACAAAGAGCAGAGAACGTAGCACATCATGGCAGAGATCACGCGCAATTTTACCCAGGATCGGGCCGCCGCGAGGCGTAAAACCCTACTCCTACTTTGGTGGATTGATGAGAGGATCGTGGTGGAGACGCATCACTCTAGCCCGGCAGGGTTGCCTTCGGGCGAGAGCGGCTACGCACGTATGAGTGTACAAGGGTCCAAATCCATTATATGGTTGCCATGGCCCTCCTTTTATAGATCAACCGGTCACCACAATGAGAAATCAGTCATTGCATACTGATTAGATAGCAAACAGTGCTATCATACCTAGATCTGTAGACAGGGCAGAGCACATTAAATGCGCCGCTTAGTGTCATATTATGGCACGACCGGCAAGGCTTACTAGGCTATTCGGCCACCTTCTGGTATGTCTGCTTGACACGTCTCTGCACGGGTGTCATTTGGAGGTGCCTGCCATGTCAAGAAATAGCCACTTAGTCACTTGGGGGCTTGACACCGCACCGATTGATGACTTGCGTCGTTGTGAGGTGGAGCGATGGAGCCTTGGCGGGGTAGTTCACCTTTGGCGTTCCCGGCAGGCTTGCCGGGGCAGTCTTGGGACTTGTCTCTGGAGCAACCTCGACCTCGCCAGGCTCGCCTGCCCAGCAAGGGAGGCTTTCTGTTAGTGGTATCTGTTGGAAATATGCCCTAGAGGCAATAATAAATTGGTTATTATTATATTTCGTTGTTCATGATAAACGTTTATTATCCATGCTAGAATTGTATTGATAGGAAACTCAGATACATGTGTGGATACATAGACAACACCATGTCCCTAGTAAGCCTCTAGTTGACTAGCTCATTGATCAATAGATGGTTACGATTTCCTGACCATGGACATTGGATGTCGTTGATAACGGGATCACATCATTAGGAGAATGATGTGATGGACAAGACCCAATCCTAAGCCTAGCACAAGATCGTGTAGTTCGTTTGCTAAGAGCTTTTCTAATGTCAAGTATCATTTCCTTAGACCATGAGATTGTGCAACTCCCGGATACCGTAGGAATGCTTTGGGTGTACCAAACGTCACAACGTAACTGGGTGGCTATAAAGGTGCACTACAGGTATCTCTGAAAGTGTCTGTTGGGTTGGCACGAATCGAGACTGGGATTTGTCACTCCGTGTAGTCGAAGAGGTATCTCTGGGCCCACTCGGTAATGCACATCACTATAAGCCTTGCAAGCATTGTGACTAATGAGTTAGTTGCGGGATGATGTATTACGGAACGAGTAAAGAGACTTGCCGGTAACGAGATTGAACTAGGTATCGAGATACCGACGATCGAATCTCGGGCAAGTAACATACCGATAGACAAAGGGAATTGAATACGGGATTGATTGAATCCCCGACATCGTGGTTCATCCGATGAGATCATCGTGGAACATGTGGGAGCCAACATGGGTATCCAGATCCCACTGTTGGTTATTGACCGGAGAACGTCTCGGTCATGTCTGCATGGTTCCCGAACCCGTAGGGTCTACACACTTAAGGTTCGATGACGCTAGGGTTATAGGGAAAGTATGTACGTGGTTACCGAATGTTGTTCGGAGTCCCGGATGAGATCCCAAACGTCACGACGAGTTCCGGAATGGTCCGGAGGTAAAGATTTATATATGGGAAGTCCTGTTTTGGTCACCGGAAAAGTTTCGGGTGTTATCGGTAATGTACCGGGACCACCGGGAGGGTCCCGGGGGTCCACCAAGTGGGGCCACCGGCCCCAGAGGGCTGCATGGGCCAAGTGTGGGAGGGGACCAGCCCCAGGTGGGCTGGTGCGCCCCCCCACAAGAGGCCCAAGGCGCCTAGGGTTTGGGGAGGGGGCGCCTCCACCTTGCTTGGGGGGCAAGTTTCCCCCTCTCCCCCCTTGGCCGCCGCCCTAGATGGGTTTTGGGGCTGCCGCACCCCTTGGGGTGGAAACCCTAGAGGGGGCGCAGCCCCCTCCCTCTCCCCTATATATAGTTGAGGTATTGGGGGCTGCAAACACACGAAGTTCTCCTTCTCCTGGCGCAGCCCTACCTCCTCCTCCTCCTCTCCCGCGGTGCTTGGCGAAGCCCTGCGGGATTGCCACGCTCCTCCATCACCACCACGCCGTCGTGCTGCTGCTGGATGGAGTCTTCCCCAACCTCTCCCTCTTTCCTTGCTGGATCAAGGCGTGGGAGACGTCACCGGGCTGCACGTGTGTTGAACGCGGAGGCACCGTTCTTCGGTGCTTAGATCGAAATCAACCACGATCTGAATCGCTACGAGTACGACTCCTTCATCCGCGTTCTTGCAACGCTTCTGCATCGCGATCTACAAGGGTATGTAGATGCACTCCCCTTTCCTCGTTGCTAGATGACTCCATAGATTGATCTTGGTGATGCGTAGAAAATTTTGAATTTCTGCTACGTTCCCCAATAGTGGCATCATGAGCTAGGTCTATGCGTAGTTTCTATGCACGAGTAGAACACAAAGTAGTTGTGGGCGTCGATTTTGTCAATTTACTTGCCGTTACTAGTCTTATCTTGATTCGGCGGCATCGTGGGATGAAGCGGCCCGGACCGACCTTACACGTACTCTTACGTGAGACAGGTTCCACCGACTGACATGCACTAGATGCATAAGGTGGCTAGCGGGTGTCTGTCTCTCCCACTTTAGTCGGATCGGATTCGATGAAAAGGGTCCTTATGAAGGGTAAATAGAAATTGGCATATCACGTTGTGGTTTTACGTAGGTAAGAAACGTTCTTGCTAGAAACCTATACAAGCCACGTAAAAACTTGCAACAACAATTAGAGGACGTCTAACTTGTTTTTGCAGCATGTGCTATGTGATGTGATATGGCCAGAAGATGTGATGAATGATATATGTGATGTATGAGATTGATCATATTCTTGTAATAGGAATCACGACTTGCATGTCGATGAGTATGACAACCGACAGGAGCCATAGGAGTTGTCTTTATTTTTTGTATGACCTGCGTGTCATTGAATAACGCCATGTAAATTACTTTACTTTATTGCTAAGCGCGTTAGCCATAGAAGTAGAAGTAATCGTTGGCATGACAACTTCATGAAGACACAATGATGGAGATCATGATGATGGAGATCATGGTGTCATGCCGGTGACAAAGATGATCATGGTGCCCCGAAGATGGAGATCAAAGGAGCAAAATGATATTGGCCATATCATGTCACTATTTGATTGCATGTGATGTTTATCATGTTATGCATCTTATTTGCTTAGAACGACGGTAGTAAGTAAGATGATCCCTTACTAAAATTTCAAGAGAAGTGTTCCCCCTAACTATGCACCGTTGCGAAGGTTCGTTGTTTCGAAGCACCACGTGATGATCGGGTGTGATAGATTCTAACGTTCGAATACAACGGGTGTTGACGAGCCTAGCATGTACAGACATGGCCTCGGAACACATGCGAAACACTTAGGTTGACTTGACGAGCCTAGCATGTACAGACATGGCCTCGGAACACAAGAGACCGAAAGGTTGAGCATGAGTCGTATAGAAGATACGATCAACATGGAGATGTTCACCGATGATGACTAGTCCGTCTCACATGATGATCGGACACGGCCTAGTTTGACTCGGATCATGTATCACTTAGATGACTAGAGGGATGTCTATCTGAGTGGGAGTTCATTAATCAGATGAACTTAATTATCATGAACATAGTCAAAAGTCTTTGCAAATTATGTCATAGCTTGCGCTTTAGTTCTACTGTTTAAGATATGTTCCTAGAGAAAATTTAGTTGAAAGTTGGTAGTAGCAATTATGCGGACTGGGTCCGTAAACTGAGGATTGTCCTCATTGCTGCACAAAAGGCTTATGTCCTTAATGCACCGCTCGGTGTGCTGAACCTCAGCGTCGTCTATAGATGTTGCGAAACATCTGACATACACGTTTTGATGACTACGTGATAGTTCTAATGGTTTAGAATTGTGGCACCAAAGACGTTTGTGAAACGTCGCAGAACATATGAGATGTTCCGAAGACTGAAATTGGGATTTCAGACTAGTGCCCACGTCAAGAGGTATGAGACCTCTGACAAGTTTCTTAAGCCAGCAAACTAAGGGAGAAAAGCTCAATCGTTGAGCATGTGCTCAGATTGTCCGAGTACCACAATCGCTTGAATCGAGTGGGAGTTAATCTCCTAGATGAGATAGTGATAGTTCTCCATAGTCACTGCCACCAAGCTAGTAGAGCTTCGTGATGAACTATAACATATCAGGGATAGTTATGATGATCCTTGAGCTATTCGCGATGTTTGACACCGCGAGAGTAGAAATCAAGAAGGAGCATCAATTGTTGATGGTTAGTAAAACCACTAGTTTAAGAAGGGCAAGGGCAAAAGGGATACTTCATGAAACAGCAAGTCGTTTGCTGCTCCAGTGGAGAATCCCAAGGTTGAACCCAAACCCGAGACTAAGTGCTTCTGTAATGAGGGGAACGGTCACTGAAGCAGTACTACCCTAGATACTTGGTAGATGAGAAGGCGGGCAAGGTCGACAAAAGTATATTGGATATACATTATATGAATGTGTACTTTACTAGTACTCCTAGCAGCACCAGGGCATTAGATACTGGTTCAGTTGCTAAGTGTTAGTAACTCGAAATAAAAGCTGCGGAATAAACGGAGACTAGCTAAAGGTGAGATGACAATATGTGTTGGAAGTGTTTCCAAGGTTGATGTGATCAAGCATCGCATGCTCCCTCTACCATCGAGATTTGGTGTTTGCGTTGAGCATGATTGGATTATGTTTATCCTAATACGGTTATTCATTTAAGGAGAATAATGGTTACTCTGTTTATTTGAATAATACCTTCAATGGTCTTGCACCTAAAATGAATCTCGATCGCAGTGATACACATGTTCGTGCCAAAAGATATAAAATAATGGCACTGCCATTTGAGTCATATTGGTATAGAACGCATGAAGAAGCTCCATGTAGATGGATCTTTGGACTCACTCGTTTTTGAAAAGATTGAGACATGCGAACCATGTCTATTGGTATATATGCATGAAGAAACTCCATGAAGATGGATCGTTTGGACTCACTTGATTTTGAATCACTTGAGACATGCAAATCATACCACATGGGCAAGATGACTGAAAGGCCTCGTTTTCAGTAAGATGGAACAAGAGAGCAACTTGTTGGAAGTAATACATTTTGATGTGTGCAGTCCAATGAGTGCTGAGGCATGCAGTGGATATCGTTATGTTCTTACTTCACAGATGATTTGAGTAGATGCTGAGTGTATTTACTTGATGAAACACAAGTCTGACTTATTGAAAGGTTCAAGGAATTTCAGAGTGAAGTTGAAGATCGTCGTGACAAGAGGATAAAATGTCTATGATATGATCATAGAGATATCTGAGTTACGAGTTTGGCACACAATTAAGACATTGTGAAAGTGTTTCACAATTAATACCTCCTGGAACACCACAGTGTGATGGTGTGTCCGAACATCATAACTGCACCCTATTGGATATGGTGCATACCATGATGTCTCTTATCGAATTACCACTATCGTTTATGGGTTAGGCATTAGAGACAACCACATTCACTTTAAAAGGGGCACCACGCAATTCCGTTGAGACGACACCGTTTAGAGAAACCTAAGTTGTCGTTTCTTAAAAGTTTGGTGCTGCGATGCTTACGTGAAAAAGTTTCAGGCTGATAAGCTCGAACCCAAAGCGGATAAATGCATCTTCATAGAATACCCAAAACAGTTGGGTATACCTCCTATTTCAGATCAGGAAGCAAAAGTAATTGCTTCTAGAAACAGGTCCTTTCTCGAGGAAAAGTTTCTCTCGAAAGAATTGAGTGGGAGGATGGTGGAGACTTGATAAGGTTGTTGAACCGTCATTTCAACTTGTATGTAGCAGGGCATAGGAAGTTGTTCCTGTGGCACCTATACCAATTGAAGTGGAAGCTTATGATAGTGATCATGAAACTTCGGATCAAGTCACCACCAAACCTCGTAGGATGACGAGGATGCATGCTACTTCAGAGTGGTACGTGATCCTGTCTTGAATGTCATGTTGTTAAACAACAATGAACCTACGAGCTATGGAGAAGCGATGGTGGGCCCATATTCCGACAAATGGTTAGAAGCCATGAAATCCGAGATAAATGGATCTTTGAGAAGAAGACGGACGTGTACGGTAATGTTACCATCTATGAAGCTCGACTTGTGGCAAAGAGTATTTCCACAAGTTCAAGGAGTTGACTACGATGAGATTTTCTCATCCGTAGCGATGCTTAAGTCCGTCGGAATCATGTTAGCATTAGCTGCATTTATGAAATCTGGCAGATGGATGTGAAAACAAGTTTCCTTACCAGTTTTCGTAAGGAAAGGTTGTATGTGATACAATCAGAAAGGTTTTGTCGATCCTAAGGATGCTAAAAGGTATGCTAGCTCCAGCGATCCTTCCATGGACTAGAGCAAGCATCTCGGAGTCAGAATATACGCTTTGATGGAGCGATCAAAGTTTTTGGGTTTATACAAAGTTTGTTAGAAACTTGTATTTACAATAAAGTGAGTGGGAGCGCTACAACATTTCTGATAAGTATATGTGAATGACATATTGTTGATCCGAAATGATGTAAAAAAATTCTGGAAAGCATAAAGGGTTGTTTGAAAGGAGTTTTTCAAAGGAAGACCTGGATAAAGCTGCTTACATATTGGGCATCAAGATCTATAGAGATAGATCAAGACGCCTGATGATACTTTCAATGAACGCACACCTTGACATGATTTTGAAAGAGTTCAAAATAGATCAGCAAAGAAGGAGTTCTTGGCTGTGTTACAAGGTGTGAGTATTGAGTAAGGCTCAAGACATGACCACAGCGGAAGAGAGAGAAAGGACGAAGGTCGTCCCCTATGTTTTAGACGTAGGCTCTACAGTATGCTATGTTGTGTACCGCACGTGAAGTGTGCCTTGCCATGAGTTGGTCAAGGGGTACAATAGTGATTCGGGAATGGATCACATGACAGCGGTCGAACTTATCCTTAGAATCTAGTGGACTAAGGAACTTTCTCGTTTATGGAGGTGAAAAGGAGTTCGTCGTAAAGGGTTACGTCGATGCGAACTTTGACACTAGTCCGGATGGCTCTGAGTAGTAAACCGGATTCGTATAGTAGAGCAGTTATTTGAAATGGCTCCAAATAGCGCGTGGTAGCATCCACAAGATGACATAGATATTCGTAAAGCACACACGGATCTAAAAGGTTCAGACCCGTTGACTAATAACCCCTCTCACAAGCATAACATGATCAAACCAGAACTCATTGAGTGTTAATCACATAGTGATGTGAACTAGATTGTTGACTCTAGTAAACTCTTTGGATGTTGGTCACATGGTGATGTGACCTATGAGTGTTAATCACATGGTGATGTGGACTAGATTATTGACTCTAGTGCAAGTGGGAGACTGTTGGAAATATGCCCTAGAGGCAATAATAAATTGGTTATTATTATATTTCCTAGTTCATGATAAACGTTTATTATCCATGCTAGAATTGTATTGATAGGAAACTCAGATACATGTGTGGATACATAGACAACACCATGTCCCTAGTAAGCCTCTAGTTGACTAGCTCGTTGATCAATAGATGGTTACGGTTTCCTGACCATGGACATTGGATGTCGTTGATAACGGGATCACATCATTAGGAGAATGATGTGATGGACAAGACCCAATCCTAAGCCTAGCACAAGATCGTGTAGTTCGTTTGCTAAGAGCTTTTCTAATGTCAAGTATCATTTCCTTAGACCATGAGATTGTGCAACTCCCGGATACCGTAGGAATGCTTTGGGTGTACCAAACGTCACAACATAACTGGGTGGCTATAAAGGTGCACTCAGGTATCTCTGAAAGTGTCTGTTGGGTTGGCACGAATCGAGACTGGGATTTGTCACTCCGTGTAGTCGAAGAGGTATCTCTGGGCCCACTCGGTAATGCACATCACTATAAGCCTTGCAAGCATTGTGACTAATGAGTTAGTTGCGGGATGATGTATTACGGAACGAGTAAAGAGACTTGCCGGTAACGAGATTGAACTAGGTATCGAGATACAGACGATCGAATCTCGGGCAAGTAACATACTGATAGACAAAGGGAATTGAATACGGGATTGATTGAATCCCCAACATCGTGGTTCATCCGATGAGATCATCGTGGAACATGTGGGAGCCAACATTGGTATCCAGATCCCGCTGTTGGTTATTGACCGGAGAACGTCTCGGTCATGTCTGCATGGTTCCCGAACCCGTAGGGTCTACACACTTAAGGTTCGATGACGTTAGGGTTATAGGGAAAGTATGTACGTGGTTACCGAATGTTGTTCGGAGTCCCGGATGAGATCCCGGACGTCATGAGGAGTTCCGGAATGGTCCGGAGGTAAAGATTTATATATGGGAAGTCCTGTTTTGGTCACCGGAAAAGTTTCGGGTGTTATCGGTAATGTACCGGGACCACCGGGAGGGTCCCGGGGGTCCACCAAGTGGGGCCACCGGCCCCAGAGGGCTGCATGGGCCAAGTGTGGGAGGGGACCAGCCCAGGTGGGCTGGTGCGCCCCCCCACAAGAGGCCCAAGGCGCCTAGGGTTTGGGGAGGGGGCGCCTCCACCTTGCTTGGGGGGCAAGTTTCCCCCTCTCCCCCCTTGGCCGCCGCCCTAGATGGGTTTTGGGGCTGCCGCACCCCTTGGGGTGGAAACCCTAGAGGGGGCTCAGCCCCCTCCCTCTCCCCTATATATAGTTGAGGTATTGGGGGCTGCAAACACACGAAGTTCTCCTTCTCCTGGCGCAGCCCTACCTCCTCCTCCTCCTCTCCCGCGGTGCTTGGCGAAGCCCTGCAGGATTGCCACGCTCCTCCATCACCACCACGCCGTCGTGCTACTGCTGGATGGAGTCTTCCCCAACCTCTCCCTCTCTCCTTGCTGGATCAAGGCGTGGGAGACGTCACCGGGCTGCACGTGTGTTGAACGCGGAGGCACCGTTCTTCGGTGCTTAGATCGGAATCAACCGCGATCTGAATCGCTACGAGTACGACTCCTTCATCCGCGTTCTTGCAACGCTTCCGCATCGCGATCTACAAGGGTATGTAGATGCACTCCCCTTCCCTCGTTGCTAGATGGCTCCATAGATTGATCTTGGTGATGCGTAGAAAATTTTGAATTTCTGCTACGTTCCCCAACAGTATCTTGCTTCCTTTGGCTCATCTTGGTCTTCTTGATCTGCTCTCTAATTCCTCAAAGAGCTGATATCTTCTGCTTGGTTTTGTTTTGGATGTTGAGAGTCGTCGGGCTGGAGGTTTACTGTCCGTGCACAAGTAAGGGGGAACATGCACCCCTGTCTATGTACCACAACAGAATCCCTTGGGCCTGAGCCATACGTATCACCGTGCACATTGGGTTAGGCACCAAACAGTGCACGGACACGTGGCAGGAGAATACAGCGCCTGCACTGGTTTGCCATGATGACTAGTCAATCCAACGTCCACTTCGCGTAATTACCACGGGTCGTGGGGTCGTGGCACTGCTACAGTTAATGTAAAATGCTAACTTCTGAAAAGTCGCGTCCTCCCCCGCTTATTTTTCCCTTAAGAGAGAAAAACTTGAAAGGGCATTGCTCATTCATCGTCTGCTTCGCTCTCCACCATCTTCTTCTGCAAGCAAAACAACTGCCCTTCTTCCTCGTCTGCATTCGGCACTGATCCCTTTCTAGCTTCCTCCTCTCCCTCCTCGCCGCAGGTCGAAGAGATGGGGAAGAAGGCCGCCGCCCCCAAAGGGAAGTGGGCAATTACCGCGTAGGACACGACCGGCGGGGGGAGCAAGAAAAGAGCAGCGAAGCTGGACAAGAAACGACGGGGAGTCATGGTCTTCTTCCCGTCGAATCTGGATGATGATGTTTTGAAGGCAAGGTACATATATCTGTGGGGGAGGGAAGTTCCGAATGGGCATGGCACACCCAAAGTCCTGGTGGAGGGGAAATAGGACCCGCCAGATTCATACCGATTCTTCTGTGGGTACTTCATCTATGGCCTCTGTCCTCCCTTCTCAGATTTCTTCGAAGCCATGATGATGATCTATGGATTGCATCTCTTGGATTTCACGCCAAACGCAATGGCGTGCATGGCGATTTTTGCTCATTTGTGCGAGAACTTTGTCGGGGTTGCCCCCAATGTCGACTTGTTCACGCACTACTTTGTCCCGCGGGTGGAGAACAAGGTCCACCGCTCCGGGAATATAAGATGGATGCCTTGGGTGGCGAGGGAGAATTGGGGCTACATCCTTGGCCAACAGCGCAGCAAATGGGAGGAATGGAGAGGAGATTGGTGTTGGATCCAAGACGAGGAAGCCCTAGAATTCTGCCAGGCACGGGAAGAGTGCGTTGTGCGGGACAATGTGTTGAAAGAATTTGGCCTCACCGATGACAGGCTTCACCCGGCAATAAACAGGATCACCCGCCTAAAGGCTGCCGCGCTGACTATCGGTCATGTGGGGGCCGACTTCGTCCGACGCTGCATTGTGCCTCTACAGAAGAGGGATAGGTTCGCTTGGCAGTATGGAGATACTGCAGATAGATTGAGGTGGCTCCCTGGCCCGACCAACAATCTGTCGATCTATGGCCATGCTTGATTGTGGAAACAAATGTTCAGCATCCTTGGGCCGTTCAAGTTGCTGGCAAACGTCATCCCAGTGAACATCAACTCTGCCGGGACCAGATCCTGAAATGGATGCCAGATTGCAATGCTCATGGAGTTTCGGGTGATTGGTAGTTACCCGCGCTTGACGAAGAGCTTGCGTGGTCCTCCGGCCTGGTGGAAAAGGCTACCAGGTGGAGGCCAATATGTACAAGCGCAATTCCAAGGTGGAGGAGGCGTATATCATCAGGTGGCTCGAGGAGGATAGGTCATTTTGAGCCGCCGCAAAGGCAAAGGCCAGGAAGGCAGCGAAGGAGACAGGGAAGGTTGAGGGCGAAGTCTCCTCCCATGGCAGAGACGAGGCGCAAGCCACAGAGGAGGCTACCGGGGATGATCCTGCCGGGAGTGAGCTTACCGGGAACGAGCCTGGCGGGGATGAGCATGTCGGGGACGGGCCTTCTGGGATTGAGGCTCTATACACCGCAGCGGAAGAGGCCCAGGAGGAAGAGGGGGTTGAGGAGGCGGAGGAACCCCAGGAGGTGTGGCTCGCGGCAGACCCTCAAGCCCCCGAGCCAGTCTTTGACCAGCACCCTCGCAGGTAGGTAGCCAACCGGGGAGCGGTGGTTCCTGATCCCACGCCTGCCGCGAAGAAGGTGAAGAAGATTACCTCCAAGGGCAACAAGCCGGATGCGGTGTGTCGGCAGTCCTCCCACCTCGCCAGGGCTAAAAACCCTCCAGCCAAGCAATCAGCGGCTATGGGAGTTGACTCTAGCTCACAGTCCATCTCGAGCTCCTCGTAGAACTCGTCCTCATCAGAGCCCCTCTCGCCTCAGCAAGGCTCAAAGCTGTCGGGAAGTTCCATTCCACTGCCCTAGAAGAGAGGTCGGGCGCCCTCACCGCCCATTGAGTTTGAGGTGGGCTCCATGCTCATCGATGACGAGTAAGAGGGAACGATCTCCTTTCCCTGTAGTAGTTTCGGTATGCCTGCTTGCTCTTGTTGACTGATCTTTTGCTTGCTGCCTTTGTCAGGGACGAGGAGGAGGAGACAGTGACCCTCATCCACGGGTCCAAACGGCTCAAGCACGTAGAGCCACCAAAGACTGTGGAGGGCACGGTCCTGGCGGGGAGCAGCACAAAGGACTCGATACCGAGCCCCTAGCTGAGCCCGCGACACAAAAGCATGGGATTGGCCCCTCCTTTGGGGAGCGATGCAGGAGAGTTCCCAACCTTCTTGCCTGGAAGAGGAGGAGAGATGACCCAGGACGAGCCCCTTCGGGACGGACTTACTCCGCACGCCGATCGAGTTGAGGGGCCCCCGACGATGGCTTCCATGGGAGAGCTTGCCCAGGACGACGCCGTGGTTGTCGCGGGAGGGGACGGAAGTCATGGCCCGACAATTGAAGTTTCCGGGGAAAACTGAGGCTTCCTCCCGGAAGACTCCTCCGGGTAATTCATCTGTTCTTTTCTCCCCCCTTCTCTCTTTTTTTATCATCTCGCTCCATGCTTCGGGCTTCTCTAATACTTTTGCTTCTTTATTATCTGCATGTTGTCTTCTCTTGGAGTCCCTCAGGCTGAAGAGCCTGAACTACTGGAAGAAGTGGGCAGCATAGGGAGATTTGCCACGGATGAAGCCGCCAAGATCACTGCCGCGGAGGGACAGGTACATGCTGCCGGGAGTGTTCAGGAGCCCCTGACAGAAACTGAGCAGATTCCTAACGGCGCACCAGGGGCGGGGGCGAGGTCGAGGAGAAAGTCCCCCTCCAAACCATGGATCCCC
Source organism: Triticum aestivum (assembly GCF_018294505.1). Classification (NCBI taxonomy): domain Eukaryota; kingdom Viridiplantae; phylum Streptophyta; class Magnoliopsida; order Poales; family Poaceae; genus Triticum; species Triticum aestivum. Next base: position 174,854,427 of record NC_057805.1, on the reverse strand, counting down.
TCCCCTCGTTTGGTACTATGGCGGCGGCCTTGCAACCATCCTCGAGCTAGTTGGCGCTGGTGCTCGCGCAGCCTAGGCTCGGAGCCCCAACTCGACAGTGGCAACGAGCGCGAAACTTGATGAAGAGTTGTAGCGCATTCTGGCGTCATTGTACCAACGGGTCAAAGAGGTAGATGATTCTGTCGCTGTCGCGATGGATTTGTCTTTTCTGGAGTCCATGGTGGCAGGCATTAAGGAGATGTAGGGACGACACAGCAAGAAATGGCAGATGCTCAAGGAGCAGTGCAAGTCCGCCAACAAGGTGGATCAGCAACTGAGGGACAAAGTTAGCGAGTTGCGCGACTGGCACGGCAAGCAGTTCCATGTCCTGATGAGGCAGCAGGAGACAATCTCGATGGCGAGGGAGGATGTCATTGCCCAGGAGGATCGCATGGCGGAGTGCAAGGCGCTTCTGGACGCCAGAGAGCAGGACATTTCTTCTCGAGAGGAGAAGCTTGAGGCCACCCTCTGCGCCAAGGACGACGATCTGGAAGCCCTAGTGCAGCAGCGCACCAAGGAGCTAGAGGACAAGCACAAGGCTGCATTGGATGCCCTCACTGCTGATTCTGCCACCCAACTGAGGAAGCTCACTGATGCTCTTGCCGCTGCATCCACCGCCAAGACCGACCTCGACCAACAGGTGACCAAGTTGACTGAAGAGCTTGCCGGGAGTGCCAAGGAGGTCGTGAACCTCAAGGAGGAGGCACAGAAAATAGAGATCCTTCCAAAGGATATCCAATCGCAGCTCTCCTCCAAGAGTCAAGGTCTCGAGACCGCCAACGGAACCAATGAAGATTTGAAGGCCAGGATTTGCACCTTGGAGAGCGCGGTGGAATCCAGTGAGGCTGTGGGGACCCCAACTCATAAGTCGTGACACCGAATGCACGTGTACAGTGATCCCAGAGATCAATGCTCACTGAACACACAAAAGCTGTATAACAAGAGTCTTACATCCATTCATACCGTCTTACATAAATTATGACCAGTATGGTCAAGTCCTGAGTATAACTTCGCAGTGGGAATCTTCGTCGATACCTTGGACCCATGCCATCTGCCTTAACCCTACAGGCATTCTTACTGGCAAGCATCCTAGCTCACACGATCATCACCAAAGAACTCTTCAATATATCTTGTCTTTCATGCCTGGCCAATAAAATAACCAGTGGCAAGCCAATGAGTACTTTGAATGTACTCGCAAGCAACCCATGTTTTGGTTCAAGATACAACAATGCATGATATAGGTAAATTTTTGCAGAAAGCTAGTTTCTAGTGCAATGACATGTTCAACAACTTGTAAGACATGCATCAGGAGAATTCAATTAACCATGAGGACAGGTTACAGATATCAGCATAAATAGAGTGGGCATCAACCCAACTCAATCATGTCAAGTCCTTTGACTTGACCCAAGTAGTTCTCCCCACGTATCCAAACACACACACCGGTTTGTAAACAAGTGGACATAGCCCAAGAGCAGTTACCCAACTGTCCTTTACCATGGACATGGCTATTCGAATAGTTTTACAGTCTGCTGAGGTTGCACACTTTACCCACAAGATCCGGGGAACTTCCGTGTCATCCACGACCCGCGGTACCTCAAGTACCCGGGGTAAGCACCCGATCATTATCTTTCCCTATACGACACTAACATAGAGTCCACTCGATTGGTAGCAACCCCCGTGCCCAACATTTCTCATCTTAAGATTTTGGAGCCATGCTCCCATATTCATCACATACCACAAGCACGGGGTACCAACGGTGTGTCCGGTGCCCTGTAAAAACAGTCATGGCCGCCCTACCTGGCACGACCCCATCCCGAGAGAGCGCAACAACGACTCACCCGTCACTAGTAATTCGGGCTCCAAGCTAGTATCGGCCTAGGTAATCAATAATGCCCTTTCCCATATAAGGGTAGAGTGGTTGCGCATGTAAGGTTGGAATAACGGTCGCAACTTAAACCAATCCATTTTGAAAACAACACACACACTTGCCTCGGTACACCACTTCGTCATCAAGTGGTTACCCAACTCATTATCTCCCTCGGGCATAACTGGCACCCGACAGGGTTTTCGAACAGTCTTTTGGAAATACTTTATCTCCATCACCTTGCATATTCCCATCCCTTTTTGCGTAGAAACTACTTTAGCATCCTATCTACTCCCACCGGCATGACCCTCATAAGAAGGTAGGGTCATGCACAATGCAAGTATCAATGAGGAAGTAACGGAGGCAAACCATCAAAGTGGTTACCACCTCATCATGATTCCGTTGCAACAACAATATGGTGCTATATGTCATGCATTAATAGGGTTTCGTAGACATGGTTAAAGGGCTGCTTGCCTGGTTCATTAGAGTCTTCAAGTCTTCTGGTCCTTCTCCACATACTTCGTCTACTTTGTCAACTAACGTCGGAAACAATCACAGTAAGCAACACAACAAGGCAAAAATAAAAGTGCTCTAAAAATATGAAGTTGACTTTTCTAGGACTCCCCTGGTTATATGAAAAATAACCAGAGTGGTTTCATTGGAATTGGATCAGTGGTTATTTCTGAACATTTCCATATGATAGAATCAATGGATTTATGGATTTGCAAGAAGTGTACAGAAATATATTTTTCAAAAATGAGCAAAGGCACCCATTTAACAAATCATAATTTTAGAAGCATCTAGGAGTTGGTTTCACTGGATTTGGAGTTCAAATGAATTTCCTATGAATTTGCAAAGTTGACAAATATGAAGAAATAGCTCGTTGTATTGTGTGGCACAGAAAGTATTAATAAAAATGTTCATAACCTAAGTTATGCACTTAGAAGCATCTAGAATTTGAATCATGGCATTTGGATCAAATATGAGCTCTCTGTGATTTTCTAAAGTTCATCACAAAAATGGAAAAATGGGAATTTATTTAATTTGTGTGAAGAAAGATTTCCTGGAAAAATGTGCATGTTGCACTAGCAGGTAGAGCATGATTTATGGAGTCACTAGAATTTTGAATCATCAAATTTGGAGTTAATTTGAATTACTTATGGATTTTACAAATTGTACAGAAAAGAAAAAGGAAAAAGGTTTTTACCCAAACTGGCTGCTGGGCGGCAACAGCGTGCATTGGGCGAGGCTTAACAGCAGGGCGCCACTGGGCCGGCCCAGCAGCTCAACCACGTGGATGATAGGGCGACGTCGGAGGCGCCTTCACGGAGTACGCTTCTGCGCGGGGGAAGCGGATCCGTTGGCGCCGTATCCACGTAAACGGACGGGCCCGCCTGCTAGGTCGCTGACGTGCGGGCCCTGGCGGCAGGTCGTCTTCCACCTCCCGTGCGTCTCTGGCCGCTGGGAGGAGCGGCTCCCAACGACGATAGCCGGGGCTACAGAGCGTCTTCGGCGACGCTCCGCCCACCGTCGTTCTCAGGAGGATGGGCCGCATGCATCGGTGTACGGTCGCTTGCAGAGGAGAGCCGTAGCGGTGACGGCCTGGACGTCCGCGGAAGAGGCCATCGACCATCTTCGGCTTCGAGCATACGACGCTCCTGGGGATGAACGGCGGCGAGGGAAGGGCTTGTGGTGGTGACAAGAGGGTGCGGGGCTGTCAAGGGGGAAGAGAGAGGGGTCGAGGCCTGCGGATTAGAGTAGCGGCCGGCGGCTCGGCTCCGGCCTAGGAGGAGGATGGAGAGCGCGAGGAGGGGAGTGGGTTGGTCCAGGGGGTGCACGAGAGGGAGAGAGAGCCAAAGGAGTACATAGGGGGCGAGGGGGTGGCCTTAAATAGAAGGGGGCGAGGTGCACAACGGGGTCGTGCGCCGGCGAGGCCGTAGCCTTCGCTGGAGGCCACGTGAGGGCTTGGCTTCGAGTCAGGGGTCTTCCTGGGCGTGGTCCACGACCAGGGAAAGAGAGAGAGAGAGAGGAGCCAGCGCGAGGCGGTCCAGGGACGCGGGCGGCGATTGGCGGATGCGGGCGGAGAGGAGGGCACGAGAGCAAGTGGGAGACCTGCTGGCATGATGCGGATGTCGAGGCGCGTCGACTGGCGCGCTTGGGCGGCCCAAGGTGGACGGGAGCACGGTGTCAATGGTCGGGAGCACGGTAGCGTGCTTCAGAGCGCGTCTTTTGTCGGCATGTGCGGCTTTTTCCCGCATCCTCGCGTGGCCACTTGCGTCTGGCGTCTGCAGGAGGAATAAACAAGAGGGATCGAGGCTTTGGATGCTCTGGAACTTGTGAGGAGTGAGAGAGAGATGAGAAAGGGAGGGGAAAGTGGCTGTCCAGAGAGGAAAAATGGGTCTCTGCCCCCCTTAATCATTGCTCCTTGGGCAGCTAAGCATGCAGGAGGTAGAGGAGGAGCAGATGAGGCCGTGGGAAAAAGTTGAGCTCATGGAGATTAGTGGAAATGTACAAACCATGCATTTTAAATTTCTGCCAGAAGGTGTTTGATGTAGGTTTGGGCAAGCAAATGGACTTCCCTATTCATGAGGCTTGACAGGGTCAAATGCCATGAGAAAATAAGAGGTTCCACCAAGATTGAGTTCATTTGGGCTAAGTTGCCTATGCAACTTTTGTAAACCCTAGAAATCAACAGAAATGGTCTTTCCAAGATTTAGTCATGCAAAGCTATTCTCCTTGATGCACCACTTGGGTTAGTGTCATAATTTAAGGTTCTGAACATGTCCACAAAAGTTGGGATCAAAATGAGAAAGTTGCCAATGTAGAGTTGTTCAAATTTGGTTCTGGACAGGAAGGGTTTTGGGGCACTTTGATCAGGTTAACTTGTTCTCCAACTTGTGCCACTTGGTCTAGATGATTTGTCAGACCATTTTAGCATGTGGACCAAGTTTGAGAGCATTTGGACAAGTTTGATAATGTAAAATTGTTCAAACATGAAAAAGGACAGAAATGGTTTTGAGAGGGTTTGGTGGGGCTATATTGTTCTCCATGACATGAGACTTTGTAGGATCCTCAAGTAGGTCATTTTTGACATGCTAGAATTTTCCTGTATTTAATGGAGAATATTTCCTTTGTAAACATTTCAAAAGCTTGAAATGTCCAGAAAGGGTATTTGAGGGGTTTGAACAATAATTTTAACATGACCATGTGTTGAAACTCTTATATATGAAAAATATATGTCCACTGAGTTTCCCTGATTTTCTCAAATATTTTTGAAGCTTTAAAATAATTTAAACCTATTAAAGACCATTTCTGGGCTTAAGAAAAATCCTTTAAATAAAATAGGAAAATACTTTGAAAATTATATTTTTGTGGTTTATGGGAGTCCTATACCTAATAGGTTTCAAATATACCTTTTGAAAGATTTTTCACACCCCAAATAAAGTACTTGTTGTGCAATTCACAATTCAGGAGTTTTTGGAAAACTATTTTTTGAAAGTACTATTTGGCCAAATTATTTTTGTAAGAAATTATTTTTATGTCATATACACATGGCATGATCATTGGGCAATGTTTTGGATCAAGGAGAAGGGGTATAAGAGTTGGAGAATTTATTTGATTTTTAGAGCACTTGCAAACAGGAGTCAAACATTCAATAAAAGCAAAGACAAAACACTCAAAAGTTTTTGTCAAACCACATTTTATCATGATTTATTAGCTTAAGTGTTGTGGCATGAAAATCAGGGTGTGACAGACCTACCCCCCTTAAAAGAATCTCGTCCCCGAGATTCCCAAACTAGGCGCGGGAAGGAATACGAAACTTAAATCTGGGGTAGTCCTCACGTCCTCATGTTGCTTCCGCTTCTGTGCGGTTCTCCATTGATCCTTGAAGGTCATGACGGTGTGGCTTCGTGTATGACGTTCTTCTTGTTCTCGGTTGCTAATGGGTCTCTCGCGTAGGTCAGATTGGCCTGGAGGTCGATGGCTCGGTGATCCATGCCTTTGTAGAGATCGGGCTAGTTAGGAGGTCGGAAATGTTTCCGGAGTGGTGTCGTATGGAAAAACGTTGTACCCAGTGGGTGACTCAAGAGGTAACTCTAGCTAGTAGCCGTTTATTCTTCATCTTGCAGTGGTCTTGGAGAAGGCCGATAAATCTTGGCGTGAGCTTCCCTTTGACATGGAAATGCTTGGTTCCTTTGAGAGAAGTGGTTGCAGATACACCTGGTCTTTGACGCGAATGTTTACTTCTTGACAATGGTGGTTGGTATAGTTCTTCCTCCTTGATGTGGCGGTCTTCAAATGTTCCCTAACCAACTGAACGGTTCTTCTTCCGTCTTCAGGTAGACAAGTATGTCATCAAATAAAGATGACACCCAACTTGTCCATGTACTCTATGATGACTTTGTTCATGAGGTACATAAAGTAGGCAGGGGTACTGGTGGTGGTTATGGTCGAGTGTTGGCCAAGGTCTTCTCGACCTTGATTCAAGGCCCAAGGTCAGGACCCAACCATGTTGTAGCTTGGTGGGGCTTAAGGGTTTCAGGGATTCTAGGGTGTGAGTGAACGTTCATTATTTTATCCTTGGGCACAATTTCTGAGACGCCAACTGTTCTACCTAGTCCTTCAAACAAATCACCTTATTCCACTGAAAGCATTATCTTGTATAGGTCAACTCCAATCATTACTCATGCTATTCATATCCTCATGACTCCCAAGGGGAGGTCTAACAAAACTATACATGTCAACTATCCCCAAACTCATATCTATGCAAAAATAATCCATGGGCAGAATGTACAAGCTGCTAAGCTTGAATTAAACATCACAATCCAAGTGCTCAGCTTATTCTTCCAAGGTCAATATAATGCATCCTTATCCTAAGGAAACACGTCGTAAGCCACTCCAAGATCTTGTTCCGTTCCTATGAATCAACTCCACCAGCCCATTAACTTCCATCAATCACTACATGATCCATTAATTCTACAAATCCAAAGTCTATGGTGTCTCACACGAATCTTCTAATGTCCTATAGTCCCCAAATACTTCAAAGGGATATCCTTACTATAGTAAGTCCACCAATTCCCATTATCGGGGTCAAGTAACTTCCAACCTCAAGCTTATATAGATCCTTAAATCAATTCCAATCTCCTAGTTTATTGTCCATCGAGAAACATGGTATCATAATCAAGATCATCAGTCTAAATCCAATTTACTCTAAATCCTGTAGACTTACTCAGCATCTATACTCTACTAGGATCACCTATTTAAATCCAAATCTCATGCCCAACGAGAATTTCTACACTTTTCCCCAAGTCATTATCGTAATATCAACTATCTCTTATCAATATCCCGTGGCTAAGTCAAACCCTTAAACTTCCAAGAATTTTAGCTTACAATCATGTTTGTCCAATATACTCAGGGGCAATGAGAGTCATGCTACTCTATTAACTGATCCCACTAGGTTCATCTACCAATATGAAAGCCTCATAATCCACCAAAGTCTCAGATAATTCCTCAAGGTCACTGATATAAACTCATCAAGTCATTTGTCCTTTATTCCTATATCCACAATTTGGTCTTTCCTATGGCATCGTCAGCTCTGGTGCTATCTTAGGATGATAATGTGCTCGTTCACTATGCCCATTAGTTCCATAATGAACCCAGTGATAAGCAAGGCCTTCTGTAGCTTAACTTGTTTTCTTGAAATTCTATGGGTTAAGCACATGGTTAAGGATTCGAGCTGGGGTGCCTTGTGAGGTCTCAATGGGTCTAGGAATGGGTTCCTAGTCTGGAGGGTTAAACATAACTCTACGGGGTAGCACTCGGTCATGGAGGTTGTAGCAAAAGTCTTCATTGCTAGTTGGCTGCTGAGGTGGACCCCTTGGTGCATCTTGCCTTGCTAGGCTTCAGTTGATAAGAGAGATGAGAGGGAGAAGTAGCATTGAGGAGGTGGGATGCCTAAAGGGGGTTCTATAGTGCAAGTGCAAACAAACAAGTGCCGAAAGGGCCAAACGAAAGAAACAAGGTAAGGAAGGTGATATAGTCGTGTACTTGTTGCCTAGGGCAAAAGTGTGACTGATATCAAAAAACAAACAATAAAAAACAAGCAACACACAATCATGGTTCTATTCGAACCATCATACGGACTTGACTGCGCATAGGGGGTACACGACTCATCCTACCCTAGGGGTTCCCGGACTCAGTAGTCGTGCCTTGTGCCTCGTGCAGTCTTCTGAGTTTTCCTGAGGTGTTGCTACGTCTGTTGTAGTTGTTCGATGAAAAGATCTGGGTTGAGCCTGAAGAGTCTTCAACAACTTCTCGCCTGTTGAAGTGATGGGGTGAAGGTGCCTCCTTGTAGCTGGCATTGACTCAGTCTTCTGTTGTCTTCTTAATCATCACGATCCCTTTTGCCTTTTAAGGCGTCAAGGGTTTCGGGTAAGCAATCACTTATGCAATGACATTAACAAGGCATAGTAGAGGTCCAACCTATCGGTTATGTTGATAACAACATCGACACCAAGAGTGGGGGACGAAGAGAACCGTTTTCCTGCTCACTATAGTGAGGCGGACCAAATGGCTAGGTTCTCATCCACCGGTGATTGCCGATGCAACAACGGTAAGGACGTGGTTGCTCTATTAGCGATGTATATCATGATCTTGCATTTCCTATGCCCTGATCATCATAGGCTAAGGTTGCATCATCCTTGGGCAGTGTCAAGGGTATCACCATCTCCTGGGTCTTCATTTCCTCATTCCTCGAGGATGTATCTTCTTTTGGTATCGTCTTGTTGTGCTATCGCCAATCCTGTGTTCAGGAGATGTGGGTGAATGTCTGGCAAGGCATCTTCCTTCTATATTATCGAGGAGGAATACAAGGAATCCAGTGGTCTAGGGCATACGGGTTCCAGCGACCAAAAGTTTTGAAGGGGAAGAGACCAATAAGGAAAGTATACCTTAGGTTTTGAAAAACTGAGAAGGGAAGAGAAGTATAGATAGTTTTGAAAACTAGTAGTAGTTTTGGAAATAGTTTTACCCTAACTAACGACCATGCTAGCTAAGGCTTCCTACAGTCAGGATGACTCTGATACTAGCTCTGTGGGGACCCCGACTCATAAGTCGTGATCACCGAATGCACGTGTACAGTGATCCCAGAGATCAATGCTCACCGAACGCACAGAAGCTGTATAACAAGAGTCTTACATCCATTCATACCGTCTTACATAAATTATGACCATTATGGTCAAGTCTTGAGTATAACTTCGCAGCGGGAATCTTCGTCGATAACTTGGATCCATGCCATCTTCCTTAACCCTACAGGCATTCTAACTGGGAAACGTCCTAGCTCGCACGATCGTCACCAAAGAACTCTTCAATATATCTTGTCTTTCATGCCTGGCCAAAAAGAACCAGTGGCAAGCCAATGAGTACTTTGAATGTACTCGCAAGCAACCCATGTTTTGGTTCAAGATACAACAATGCATGATATAGGTAAATTTTTGCAGAAAGCTAGTTTTGAGTGCCATGACATGTTCAACAACTTGTAAGACATGCATTAGGAGAATTCAATTAACCATGAGGACAGGTTACAGATATCAACATAAATAGAGTGGGCATCAACCCAACTCAATCATGTCAAGTCCTTTGACTTGAGCCAAGTAGTTCTCCCCACTTATCCAAACACACACACTGTTTTGTAAACATGTGGACGTAGCCCAAGAGCGGTTAGCCAACGTCCTTGACCGTGGACATGGATATTCGAATAGTTTTACACTCTGCAGAGGTTGCCCACTTTACCCACAAGATCCGGGGAACTTCCGTGTCAATCATGACCCGTGGTACCTCAAGTACCCGGGGTAAGCACCCGATAATTATCTTTCCCTTGACGACACTAACATAGAGTCCACTCGATTGGTAGCAACCCCCGTGCCCAACATTTCTCATCTTAAGATTTTGGAGCCATGCTCCCATATTCATCACATACCAGAAGCACGGGGTACCAACAGTGTGTCCGGTGCCCTGTAAAAACAGTCATGGCCGCCCTACCTTGCACGACCCCGTCCCGAGAGAGCGCAGCAACGACTCTCCCGTCACTAGTAATGCGGGCTCCAAGCTAGTATCGACCTAGGTAATGAATAATGCCCTTTCCCATATAAGGGTAGAGTGGTTGCGCATGTAAGGTTGGAATAATGGTGGCAAATTAAACCAATCCGTTTTGAAAACAACACACACTTGCCTCGGTACACCACTTCGTCATCAAGTGGTTACCCAACTCATTATCTCCCTCGGGCATAAGTGGCACCCGACAGGGTTTTTGAAAAGTCTTTTGAAAATACTTTGTCTCCATCACCATGCATATTCCCATCCCTTTTTGCGTAGCAACTACTTTAGCATCGTACCTACTCCCACTGGCATAACCCTCATAAGAAGGTAGGGTCATGCACAATGCAAGTATCAACGAGGAAGTAATGGAGGCAAACCATCAAAGTGGTTACCAGCTCATCATCATTCTGTTGCAACAACAATATGGTGCTATATGTCATGCATAAAAAGGGTTTCATAGACATGGTCAAAGGGCTGCTTGCCTGGTTCACCAGAGTCTTCAAGTCTTCTGGTCCTTCTCCAGATACTCCGTCTACTTTGTCAACTAACGTCAGAAACAATCATAGTAAGCAACACAACAAGGCAAAAATAAAAGTGCTCTAAAAATATGAAGTTGACTTTTCTAGTACTCCCTTGGTTATATGAAAAATAACCAGAGTGGTTTCATTGGAATTGGATCAGTGGTATTTTCTGAACATTTCAATATGATAGAATCAATGGATTTATGGATTTGCAAGAAGTGTACAGAAATATATTATTGAAAAATGAGCAAAGGCACCCATTTAACAAAGCATAATTTTAGAAACATCTAGCAGTTGGTTTCACTGGATTTGGAGTTCAAATGAATTTCCTATGAATTTGCAAAGTTGACAAATATGAAGAAATGGCTCATTATATTGTGTGGCACAGAAAGTATTAATAAAAATGTTCATAACCTAAGTTATGAACTTAGAAGCATCTAGAAATTTGAATCATGGCATTTGGATCAAATATGAGCTCTCTGTGATTTTCTAAAGTTCATCACAGAAATGGAAAAATGGAATTTTATTTAATTTGTGTGAAGAAAGGTTTCCTGGAAAAATGTGCATGTTGCACCAGCAGGTAGAACACGATTTCTGGAGTCACTAGAATTTTAAATAGTCAAATTTGGAGTTAATCTGAATTACTTATGGATTTTACAAATTGTACAGGAAAGAAAAAGGAATTTTCCCCAAACGGGCTGGATCTGGGCGGCAACAGCGTGCACTGGGCGAGGCTTAACGGCAGGGCGCCACTGGGCCGGCCCAGCAGCTCAACCACATAGATGATAGGGCGACGTCGAAGACGCCTTCGTGGAGTACGCTTCTGCGCGGGGGAAGCGGATCCGCTGGAGCCGTATCCACTTAAACGGACGGGCCCGCCTGCTGGGTCGCTGACGTGCGGGCCCCGGCGGCAGGTCGTCTTCCACCTCCCGCGCGGCTCTGGCCGCGGGAAGGAGCCGCTCTCGACGGCTATAGCCGGGGCTACAGAGCGTCTCCAGCGACGCTCCGCCCACCATCGTTCTCAAGAGGATGGGCCGCATCCATCGGTGTACGGCTCGCTTGCCAAGGAGAGCCGTAGCAGCGACGGCCTGGACGAGCACAGAAGAGGCCATCGGCCATCTTCGGCTTCGAGCATACGACGCTCCAGGGGATGAACGGCGGCGAGGGAAGGGCTTGTAGTGGTGACAACAGGGTGCGGGGCTGTCAAGGGGGAAGAGAGAGGGGCCGAGGCCTGCGGATTTGAGCAGCGGTCGGTGGCTCGGCTCCGGCCTAGGAGGAGGATGGAGAGCGCGAGGAGGGTAGTGGGTAGGTCCAGGGGGTGCACGAGAGGGAGAGAGAGAGCCAAAGGAGTAGATAGGGGGCTCGGGGTGGCCTTAAAGAGAAGGGGGCGAGGTGCACAGTGGGGCTGTGCGCCGGCGAAGCCGTAGCTGTCGCTGGAGGCCACGGGAGGGCTTGGCTTCGAGTCGGGGGTCTTCCTGGGCGTGGTCCATGACCAAGGAAAGAGAGAGAGAGAGAGAGAGAGAGAGAGAGAGAGAGAGAGAGAAAGAGAGAGAGAGGAGCGAGCGCGAGGCGGGCCAGGGATGCGGGCGTCGATTGGCGGATGCGAGCGGCGCTCGGGCACGCGCCGCAGGGGCGAGAGGAGGGCACGAGAGCAAGTGGGAGACCTGCTGGCGTGATGCTCACGCCGAGACGCGTCGACTGGCGTGCTTGGGCGGCCCGAGGTGGATGGGAGGACGGTGTCAACGGTCGGGAGCACGGTAGCATGCTCCAGAGCGCGTCTTTGGCCGGCATGTGCGGCTTTTTCCCGCGTCCTCGCGTGGCCACTTGCGTCTGGCGTCTGCAGGAGGAATAAACAAGAGGGATGGAGGCTTCGGATGCTCTGGAACTTGCGAGGAGTGAGAGAGATGAGAAAGGGAGGGGAAAGTGGCTGTCCAGAGAGGAAAAATGGGTCTCTGCCCCCCTTAATCATTGCTCCTTGGGCAGGTAAGCATGCAAGAGGTAGAGGAGGAGCAGATGAGGCTGTGGGAAAATTTTGAGCTCATGGAGATTACTGGAAATGTACAAAACATGCATTATAAATTTCTGCCAGAAGGTGTTTGATGTAGGTTTGGGCAAGCAAATGGACTTCCCTTGTCATGAGGCTTGACAGGGTCAAATGCCATGAGAAAATAAGAGGTTCCACCAAGATTGAGTTCATTTGGGCAAAGTTACCAATGGAAATTTTGTAAACCCTAGAAATCAACAGAAATAGTCTTTCCGAGATTTAGTCATGGAAAGCTATTCTCCTTGATGCACCACTTGGTGTGGTGTCATAATTTAAGGTTCTGAACATGTCCACAAAAGTTGGGATCAAAATGAGAAAGTTGCCAATGTAGAGTTGTTCAAATTTAGTTCTGGACAGGAAGGGTTTTGGGGCACTTTGATCAAGTTAACTTGTTCTCCAACTTGTGCCACTTGGTCTAGATGATTTATCAGACCATTTTAGCATGTGGACCAGTTTGAGAGCATTTGGACAAGTTTGATAATGTAAAGTTGTTCAAACTTGAAAAAGGACAGGAATGGTTTTGAGAGGGTTTGGTGGGGCTATATTGTTCTCCATGACATGAGACTTTGTAGGATCCTCAAGTAGGTCATTTTTGACATGCTAGAATTTTCCTGTATGTAATGGAGAATATTTCCTTTGTAAACATTTCAAAAGCTTGAAATGTCCAGAAAGGGTATTTGAGGGGTTTGACATATAGTTTTAACATGACCATGTGTTGAAACTCTTATATATGGAAAATATATGTCCACTGAGTTTCCCTGATTTTCTCAAATATTTTTGAAGCTTTAAAATAATTTTAACCTATTAAAGACCATTTCTGGCCTTAAGAAAAATCCTTTAAATAAAATAGAAAAATAACTTTTAAAATTATATTTTTGTGGTTTATGGGAGTCCTATACCTAATAGGTTTCAAATATACCTTTTGAAAGATTTTTGACACCCCAAATCAAGTACTTGTTGTGCAATTCTCAATTCAGGGGTTTTTGGAAACTAATTTTTTAAAATACTATTTGGCCAAATTATTTTTGTAAGAAATTATTTTTATGTCCTATACACATGGCATGATCATTGGGCAAGGTTTTGGATCAAGGAGAAGGGGTATAAGAGTTGGAGAATTTATTTGATTTTTAGAGCACTTGCAAACAGGAGTCAAACATTCAATAAAAGCAAAGACAAAACACTCAAAAGTTTTTGTCAAACCACATTTTATCATGATTTATTAGCTTAAGTGTTGTGGCATGAAAATCAGGGTGTGAGAGGGGCTCGTGAGCAGCAGCTGACAAAAGACCTGGACACCGCAAGGCGTCTTCGGAAGGATGTAGAGGAAAGTTTGGCGAACCATTCCAAGCAGGTCGACCTCTGGATCAAGAGTTTGATAGACATTGTCAACCACCTCACTGCTCAAACTGTAGCGATGGGCATGGAAGGGCTAGTCTTCTTCGTCAGTAGGCAAGAGGTCCCCAGCGTCAAGTTAGGGCTCTTCTTCAACGAGCTGATCGAAAAGCTGAATGTGCATGAGGAGGGAAGGGCCGGTCGCTTCATGACTGAATCTCGGAAGCTAGCCCGTAACACCCTCCTCATGGTTCTGAGCAATATCGCCTGCCGCCACCCGGACCTTGACCTTGCTGATGGCTTCAAGAAGCCGTCGGAGGGTGCAGACAGTTCTGCTGCCGAGGAGAAGGCTGCCCCCTCGCTGACAAGGTCCTTTCCATCCCAACGGCATCACAAGGTTGCCAGGCCCGGCACTGAACTATCCCCGCCACCTCGCTGTCCTATAACAAAACATGATGCATGTGTTTAGACACCGTATGATTTATGCTTGTGTGAAACTGATGTTTTCGCTTAATCTTTGATTGCGTGTTTATCCCTTTTAAATTCTTCCATTAGTGTTTGTATGATTAGTCCCTATGCATGTTTTGGTTACCTGCCGGTATCACATTGCTGCAATTGTCGTAAGGGTCAGGCCCTTAACATTCATCTTGGCGAGGATGCGTCCCGGCAGGTTTTTCTTTGGTAGGTTTTGACTCAGCCACCCATTCTGCGAGTAGGCTTGGAACAGAACAAGGGTGCAGACAGAGAACTAGCAAGGTGCCATCACATGAAGGATTTCCTCATACGAACACTTTGGTACTCTAGGGATAAACAAATGCGAAATCTTAAATTGATAAGGTATCAATGACTGCATGGACTTAGCTTCCACCCTTGCTTCCTATCATTCCCTCCGGCCGCGGCCGCTTGCCGCGTTCGCACGTCCTCGACAGGATGGATGCCATGCGTGTTGTCCTCCGGCTCCCGGAAGGGGCCGGTAAAAATCATATGTATCTGGTGGGCGGCCGGACGCGGTGCAGGGCATGATCAATTTCTCTCTCCTCCTCTCCATACACTTTAAAGAATCTGGTGGCAGCAGGCACAGAAGTCACGCTAATGTGGACGGCCTTGCCGGAGCGCACTTGCCGAGGCGCACTTGCCGGGGCGTCGGTGAATGGATTCACACCAGCGCTCCACTCGGGATTACCCTAAGCAAGGTAAATGCCGAACCGAGTTTCGCACAACGCTCATCGACATTGACAATGCTAAAACCCAGAGTGGCTCGATTTGTCAATAAGTAGAGTGGTGGAGAGAGAAACTTCATACTCATACACTTTCATCCCTTCCCCTTGACAGAACTTGCACAGCGGTCACCCTGCCCAAACCGTTGGGGTTGGCTCCCCGCCGTCATTATTGATTGTTGCCGCTGCAACAGCTGTGGTGGAGGGAGGTGATGGAGATTGAACAGGGTGTGGGGGAAGTGATATTGCTCCCCCTCTATGTTCCCATCATCCCCTGCCTTTTCTTGGGCGTCACGGATGATGAAGTCGTTGCTGAAGAAAATGATGATGAGCACATACGCAAGCGCTACCCCATACCTGGCGCACCAAAGATGTCGTGGGAAACCACGGCCACCTATGGGGCCGTCAACCCCTTGTGGTTCTTCAGGGGGATGAGCACATTGCACAAAGAGCTGAGAACGTAGCACAACACGACAGAGATCACACGGGTAATTTTACCCAGGTTTGGGCTGCCGCGAGGCGTCAAACCCTATTCCTGCTTTGGTGAATTGATGAGAGGATCGTGGTGGAGATTCAACGCTCTAGTCCGGCAGGGTTTCCTTGGGGCGAGAGAGGCTACGCGTGTATGAGTGTACAAGGGTCTGAATCCTTTCTATGGTTGCCATGGCCCTCCTTTTATAGATCAAGGGGTCACCACAATGGCAAATCAGTCATTGTGTACTGATTAGATAGCAAATAGTGCTATCATACCTAACTCTGTAGACAGGGCAGAGCGCATTAAATTCGCCACTTAGTGTCACATCATGGCATGCCCGGCAAGCCTTGCCGGGCTGTTCGGCCACCTTCTTCTCTGTCGGCTTGACACGCCTCTAGACGGGTGTCATTTGGAGGTAGCTGCCATGTGTCAAGAAATATCCACTTAGTCACTTGGGGGCTTTACACCGCACCGATCGATGACTTGCATCGTTGTGAGGTGGAGTGGTGGAGGCTTGGCGGGGTAGTTCGCCTTTGGCGTTCCCGACAGGCTTGCCGGGGCAGTCTTGGGACTTGTCTCTGGAGTAACCTCGACCTCGCCAGGCTCGCCTGCCCGGCAAGGGAGGCTTTCTCTTAGTGGTATCTTAATTCCTTTGGCTCGTCTTGGTCTTCTTGATCCGCTCTCTGATTCCTCAAAGAGCTAATATCTTCTGGTTTTGGATGTTGAGAGTCGTCGGGCTAGAGGTTTACTGTCCGTGCACAAGTATGGGGTAACATACACCCCTTTCTTGTACCCTGACACCGGCAAGTTTGAAATCATAGTTGAGTACTTTTATTGCCCTATATGATTTATGTTCTAACTCAAGAGGCAAATGACAAGCTTTTCCATAAACCATTTTATAAGGAGACATACCCATAGGATTTTTATAAGATGTTATGATGGCCCAAAGTGCATCATCTAATTCCTTAGACCAATTCTTTTAGGACCTGTTGACAATTTTTTGTAATATTAGTTTCATTTATCTATTGCTAAGTTCAACTTGACCACTAGATTGAGGATGATAGGGTGAAGCAATTCTATGGTTAACATCATATTTAGCAAGCATTTTATGGAAAGCACCATGAATAAAGTGTGAACCACCATCAATCATTAAATATCCAGGGACTCGAAACCTTGGGAAAATAACTTCTTTAAGCATGTTAATGGAAGTACTGTGATCAGCACTACTAGTTGGAATAGCTTCTACCCACTTAGTAACATATTCAACAGCAACCAAAATATGTCTATACCCATTAGATGAAGGAAAAGGTCCCATATAATCAAAACCATAAACATCAAATGGTTCAATAGCAAGTGAATAATTCATAGGCATTTCTTGAAGCTTACTAATATTACCAATTCTTTGACATTCATCACAAGATAAAACAAACTTATGGGCATCCCTGCAGAGAGTAGGCCAGTAAAAACTAGATTGCAATACCTTGTGAGTAGTTCTATCTCCCGCATGATGTCCTCCATAAGCTTCGGAGTGACATTTCCATAGGATTTGTTCCTGTTAATGCTTAGGTACACAACATCTAATAATACCATCTACTCATTCTTTATGTGAAACTGCGTGGTATGTATTTAGCAACAATGTAATTAGCATAGTCAGAAAACCCAGGAGAATTATGCGAAACATTTAAAATAGGAAGTTGTTCATCAGGAAAACTATCATCAATAGGTAGTGGGTCATCAAGAATATTTCCTAACCTGGACAAGTTATCAGCTATGGGGTTCTCAGCTCCTTTTCTATCAGTAATCTGTAAATCAAATTCTTGTAGCAAAAGAACCCACGTGATGAGTCTAGGTTTAGCATCTTTCTTTACCATAAGGTATTTTATATTAGCATGATCAGTGTGAACATTTACTTTAGAATCAACAATATAAGATCTGAATTTATCACAAGCAAACACAACTGCTAAAAATTCTTTTTGGGTAGTAGCATAATTTCGTTGAGAATTGTCTGTAGTTTTACTGGCATAATGAATAACATTTAATATCTTATCAACTCTCTGTCCTAGAACAACACCAACAACATAATCACTAGCATCACACATAATTTTAAAAGGCAAGTTCCAATCAAGTGGTTGTACTATAGGTGCAGAAGTCAAGGCTTTCTTAAGTGTTTCAAATGCTTCTACACAATCATCATAAAAACAAATGGAACATACTTTTGTAAAAGATTTGTAAGAGGCCTGGAAATTTTAGAGAAGTCTTAAATAAGTCTCCTATAGAAACCAACATGACCAAGGACATTACGAATACCTTTAATATCTTTAGGACATGGGATTTTCTCAATTGCATCAACTTTAGCTTTATCCACCTCAATACCTCATCCAGAGATTTTGTGCCCCAAGACAATACCTTCATTAACAATAAAGTGGCACTTCTCCCAATTCAAGACAAGATTATTTTGCTCACATCTCTGCAGGACTCGATCAAGCTTGCTTAAGAAATCATCAAAAGAAGTTCCGTAAACAGAAAAATCATCCATGAAAACCTCAACAATCTTTACACAAAAATCAGAGAATATAGCAGTCATACATATTTGAAAGGTAGCAGGTGCATTGCATAAACCAAAAGGCATACGTGTATAAGCATATGTTCCAAAAGGGCAAGTAAAGGTGGCTTTCTCTTTATCAGGTTGTGAAACATGTATTTGAGAAAAACCAGAATATCCATCAAGAAAGCAAAAGTGTGTGTGCTTACATAGTATTTCTAACATTTGATCAATAAAAGGCAGAGGGTAATGATATTTTCCAGATACTTTATTTAATTTTCTAAAATCAATTACCATTCTACAGCCAGTGACAATTCTTTGTTGAATAAGCTCATTTTCATCATTGGGAACAACAGTAACACCTCCCTTCTTAGGGACACAGTGAACGAGACTTACCCATCTACTATAAGCTATGGGATAGATTATACCTACTTCAAGACGCTTTCATATTTCAGTTCTTACCACTTCTTTCATTGTATGATTCAAACGTCATTGGTGACCAACAACGGGTTTAGCATCAGGTTCCGTATTAATCTTGTACTGATAGAGAGTGTGACTAATGGCCTAAAGATCATCAAGAGTATACCCAATAGCAGCTCGTTGCTTCTTCAGAATTTTCAATAATATTTGTTCTTCATGTTCTGAAAGGTTAGCACTAATAATAATAGGATATATCTTTCTCATCAAGATAAGCATATTTCAAAGTGTTTGGCAATGCTTTAAATTCCAACACGGGAGCACCTTTAGGTGGAGGAGGACCTCCTAGAGTTTCAATAGGCAAATTGTGTTTGAGTAGAGGTCATTGTTCAAACAAAATTTTATCTATTTCATTTCTTTCATGCATATGCATATGATTTTCATGGTCTAGCAAATATTTTTCTACTGGATCATAGGAGGCACGGCAATAGAAGCAAGGCCAATTATTTCATCCTTACTAGGTAATTCTTTCGTATGAGGTTGTTCTAAACTTGGAGAAAATAAACTCATGAGACTCATCACCAAAACTAACACCGGCATTTTGTTTTTCACAATCTATTTTAGCATTAACGGTGTTCAATAAAGGTCTTCCAAAAATAATGGGACAAAAATCATCTTGTGGGGAACCAAGCACTAGAAAATCATTACGATATTTTAATTTCCCACACAAGACGTCAATATCTCTAACAATCCCAAGTGGTGTGATGGTGTCTCTATTAGCAAGTTTAATAGTAACATCTACGTCTTCTATTTCAGCGGGTGCTATATCATTAATAATTTCTTGATATAAGGTGAAAGGGATAGAACTCATACTAGTACCCAAGTCACATAAACCATGATAACAGTGATCTCCTATTTTAACTGAGACAACAGGCATGCCAACAACAGTTCTATGTTTAACTTTTTCATCGGGTTTAGCAATTCTAGTAGCTTCATCGCAGAAGTAAATAACATGCCCATCAATATTTTCTACCAGGAGATCTTTAACCATAGCAACACTAGGTTCTACTTTGAGTTGTTCTGAAGGTCTAGGTGCTTTGATATTACTTTTGCGAACCATGGTTGAAACCATTGTAAATGATAGTTTCATCTTTAGCTATTACCGGTTCTTTCATTTATTTTTTAATAGGTGGATTGTATTTAAATCACTTCTCCTTAGGGAGATCAACATGAGTAGCCAATGATTCACAAAAAGAGGCTACTATCTCAGAGTCAAGTCCATATTTAGTCCTAAACTTGTGAAAGGCATCGGTATTCATAAAAGATTTAACACAATCAAACTTAAGCTTAATACCTGACTCTTTAAGTTCGTCAAGTTCCCAATGTTCAGATTTGCGTATAATTCTTTCTAAAAAGATCCTACCTGAATTCAATAGTCTTCTTCATAAAGAACCAGTACAAGAAGTATCGAGCATGGATCGATCATCATGAGAAAGCTGAGCATAAAAATTCTGAATAATAATTTCTCTTGAGAGCTCATGATTGGGGCATGAATATAACATTGACTAAATTTCCCCGAAGCTAGAGAGATACTTTCTCCTTCACGAGTCCAAAAATTATATATATATAATTCCGATCACGATGAACTAGATGCATAGGATAATTTTTTTGGTGAAATTCCAATTTCATTCGATTCCAATTCCAAGATCCAATATCATCGCATAGCCTATACCATGTCAATTCTTTTCCCTTCAAAGATAAAGGGAAAACCCTTTTTCTGAACTACAACTCCAGGTAAACCTGCAAGCTTAAATAATCCACAATTTCATCCACATAGATCAAGTGCATATCAGGATATTCTATTCCATCTCCTGCATAAGGATTAGCTAGCAGTTGTTCTATCGTACCCGAAGGAATTTCGTAACCAATATTTTCAGTAGGTGCAGTAGGTTGAGGGGCAACTAATTGTGGTTCCAGTCGAGGTGAAGATACCTCGAACAAACTCCTCAAAGAATGGTTTTCCATCGTAGCAAGTGAATTTAAATTTCGGCACGTAGTAATATTTTTTCCTTAGCAAGAGTGCTTCACTCCCCGACAATGGCACCAGAAAAGAGTCTTGATGACCCACAAGTATAGGGGATTGTCGGTGCAACAAACCTTCACATATGTTTCCCAGACTGTACACAGGCGCAATGGCGAGGATACAACAACACCAAGCTACCAAGTCGAGACTAAGCCAGAGATAGCTCTTTGAGGAATCAAAGAGCGGATCAAGAAGACCAAGACAAGCCAAGGGAACAAGATGTCACTAAGAAAAGAACTCCCTTACCGGGCAGGCGAGCCTGATCAGGTCGAGGCCTCACCAAGAACAAGTCCCAAGATTTCCTCGGCAGGCTTGCCGGGGCCGCTAAGGGCAAATCTCCCCGCCAAGACTCTGCTGCTCCACCGCACAATGATACGAGCCACCTATCAGTGTGGTGTTCATCCCCAAGTGATTAAGTGGCTGTCATTTGGCACGTGGCAGCCGTTTGGAAGGGAGATTCCCACTATATGACACCCGTCCAGAGGCGTGTCATGCAGATAGGTAGAAGTTGATTACGTGGCGTGGCAGGCCTGCCGGCCTACATCCTCACCGTGACACCTAGCAGTGCATTTAATGCACTTTGTCCTAACTGCCAGGGTTAAGTATAATAGCACTGTTGGCTGTCTTATCAGTAGATAATGACTCTTTTGCCATTGTGGTAACCCCTTAGCCTATAAAACGAGGGCCATGGCAACCTAAAAAAGGATTCAGACCCATGTACACCCGTACGCGTGTAGCTGCTTCCCCCAAGGCGACCTTGCCGGGCTTGGGTGCTGCGTGTCCACCACGGTCCTCCCTTCAATCCACCAAAGCAGGAGTAGGGTTTTACGCTTCTCAGCGGCCCAAACCTGGGTAAAAACCACCAGCGTGACCTCGGTCATGTTGTTCCATCGCTTCTTCTCTTTGAGCAACGTGCCCTTCCCCCTTGCCGAACCACAAGGGGCTGATGGCCCCATTTGTGGTCGTCTTCCACCATGACATCTTTGGCGCGCCAAGTAGGGGGCAACACTTGTGCAAACATGAGGTCGTGAACAGAGCGTCAATCTTCATCATCTTCTTCTTCATCATTAGCTTCATCATCCATGGCACCCAAGAAAAAGTCTAGCGCAACAGCTCACCCTTCCACCTTGAAGGCCCCCTCGCATGCAGCCACCGATACTATGGGTGCTTCGGTGGCGTTGGGGGACGCGGGCGCTGTGGGGGACGTGACCGGCGCAGGCGGCACTGTCGTCATTCCCCATGTGGCCGAAGCAGGAGCGAAAGACGCCGGGGAGGGCGGCATCAACAGCATCCCGATGGTCGTGTTCCACAAGGCGCGGGTGGGGAGAATGTTTAGTCTCCACCTCCCCACCGCACTGGAGGGCGCAGCCGCGGCAACAACGCCAGCTCTGGTGCCAGTCACGGTCCCCCAACTATCCCTATTACGGGCACAGCTCCCAGGGCAGTGTAACCAAGACGAAGCGCCAAATGGGGTCGTCAACCCCAGGTGCATCCTTCTCACCACCATACCGCCATGGCGACTGGCTCACAACGACAAGAGCATGGCGACGCCACTACCGGTACCGTTAGGAGTCGAGCGACGTCGCGATCTGCGTCGTCATCTATGCCAAGCACTACTTCGATAGCTATGGCGCGAGCCTAGCTCCTACTGAGATTCCTGCCAACGGCCGACCAAATGGATGAGTGGAGAGCCACCATTCACAGTTTGATCGGTTTTGCTAAGCGGAAGGATCACAGCGGGCAGGCCTGCCACGGCGCCCGCAAGCCACAACCACGGCCTGGGCCGCTGACCGTGTTGATCGAGCCACTCAAGCGGTGCAATCCCCTCCACGATAGCCGACATAGAGGCTGCAACTAGAACCGCGCGACCAAGAGCCCGATGAGGCATCAATGGCTTCGTCTGATCCTCAAGCCCATCGAGACCAACGATAGGTCCTGGAAGATCGGCGGAGAGAAGACGAGCGCGTCACTATAGAACGGCGCCGCGAAACCCGCCACGAATGTGATAGGCGCAATGGCCTAGATGTCGACAAACCCATGCCAGTGAAGGCAGGTACTTTCCTTTCGAGGTTGGGTGCCCTACCTTCACTCGCAAGCTGCGGCAAGTATGTTGGCCATCTGCCCGTGTTTTCAAACCAGAAATACCAAAAAAGTATGATGGAAGGCTGAACCCGGTAGACTTCTTGAGCATCTACACAATCGCTGTTCAAGCCACCGGCGGAAGAGATGAGAAGGTGTTCGCCAACTACTTCCCTTTGGCACTCAAGCCAAACGTGAGATCATGGCTGATGCACCTACCGGAGAATTCCATTTCGTCCTGGGCTGACATGTGCAATGAGTTTGTTGGTGCTTTCACGGGCGACCATCAAGAACCAAGACGGCCCAACGATTTGCAGCTCCTTCCACAAAAGGAAGGGGTGAGTTTGCGGAAGTACATGCAGAGGTTTAGCCAAGTGCACAGGAACATTCTAGATATCCACCCGGCAGCTGTGATTACCGTGTTCTAGTCCAACGTACGTAACAAGAGGATATGTTCCAAGATGAACGCCCGGTTGCCCAAGACTATGAATGAGCTATACACCTTGGCAGATAAATGTGCCCGTATAGAGGATGGGAGGCAGATCCCCGGAGAAGAGGATGGCATTGAAGTTGACTCAGAAGATGACGACGATGCCACTAACCCGAAGAGGCAGAATAAAAAGTGGAACAAGAAACGCAAGGAAAAGGCAGTACTGGCTATTGAGGGTTCTGGCACTCCTAGTACCGGCAAGAAGGCCAAGACCGAAGCCCCCTGCAAGGAAGTTGCCACCTGCACTGATTGTCGGGAGGCTGCGGCAGCCGAGAAGGCTGGGAAGGCTGATAGACCATACTGCAAGATCCACCGGACCAAGGGCCATGATCTCCAAGAGTGTCACCAAGTTGAGCAACTTGTCAAGAAGCAGGAAGCTGAGTACGAGAAGCGTGGCAAGGAAAGAGACAAAGAAGGTGCTGGCGGGAACGGCCGAGGCGGCAGAGAAGGCCGCCGCGGCAAGATTCCTCGGCATCAAGAGAAACCTGCTAGAGGCTATGAGAAGAAGGAAGGTGATGACGAAAGTGATGAAAGGGATGAAGAGGAAACTAGTGAGCAAGAGATCTAGAAAGCCACTGAGGCCCTATGCATTGACGAAGGCGCATCTTTGCACTCCTCTCACTGCCAGCTTAAACAGTGGGCGCGTAAGGTCAATGTCGCAGAGCCAACGGCAGATTCTCGTAAACCACTCAAATGGTCCCGCATGCCCATCATCTTTGACGAAGAAGATCACCCTGACCGCACTATCGTGGTAGGGTGCTTGCCATTGTTGGTTTCACTAGCAATCCGCAACCTCAAGGTCACAAAGATGTTGGTTGACGGCGAGGCAGTGTTGAATCTGATTTCTCGCAAGGTAATCAGCAAATTGCAAATATCAGATGAAGAGCTCAAGGTTACTGGCATGTTTTAAGGAATCAACCCCGGCAGGAGTCGTCCTAAGGGAAAGATCACACTGCCTGTGATGTTTGGAGGAGAACTGAACTACCGGACCAAGAAGATTGTGTTCGACGTGGTCGAGCTTCCTTTGTCGTACAATGGGATCCTTGGTCATCCAGCTCTGGAAAAATTCATGGTGGCATCCCACTATGCCTATAATACTCTAAAGATGCCAGGACCAATGGTCGTCATCTCCATCCCGTCAGACAAGAAGGACGCAATCATATGTGTGGACAAGATGTACCGGGATGCGGTCACTGCCGAGGCCGTAGAACCTGCAGTTCCCACCAAGGAAAAGAAGAAAGCAAAGAGAGCTAATAGGGATGCCGACAAAGAATCTGGGAAGCACGCCTCTCCGGAGTGCGCCGCGCCCATCGACAATTTTCCGAAGAGTTCCACTAGCAAGAGATCCAAAGTTGCCTCTTCTGTTGTAAAGAAGGTCCCGGTAGGGCTGGGTGGCGCTAGTGGTACGGTCACCATCAGCTCCACCCTCGATGACAAATAGGAAAGCGCGCTCGTTGCCTTCCTGCGGGCGAATGTGGATGTGTTTTCTTGGCAACCATTTGACATTACCTTGTCGTCCGCCCTCACGCTCGGCCCGTCAAGCAGAAGGTCAAAAAACAAGCTTTGGAACGACAACAATTCATTGTCGAAGAGATCAAGAAATAAGAAGTAGCTGGTTTGGTCAGAGGAGTGTTGCATCCAACGTGGTTGGCGAACACGGTGGTGGTGCGCAAGGTGAATGGGAAATGGAGGCTTTGCATAGACTTCACATACCTGAACAAGGCATGCCCAAAGGACCCATTCCTCTTGTTGTGCATCGATCAGATTGTGGATTCCTTCGGGTTAAAAAGCACTGGATCCACTTTTCTTCTTGGATGCATACTCCGGGTACCATCAGATATTCATTTCCAAGGAGGACGAGGAGAAGACCGTGTTCATAACCCCATGTGGCACGTACTGCTTTGTGTGGATGCCCTTCGGGTTAAAAAGCACTGGATCCACTTTTGCAAGGGCAGTGCAAATTGGGTTTGAGTCTCAGTTGCACAGGAATATTGAGGATTACATGGATGATACAGTGGTCAAAACCAAGGATGGGTCAACGCTCATTCAGGACATGGAAGAGACCATTGCAAACCTGCGCAACATCAGCTTGAAGCTGAACCCTGAGAAGTGTGTGTATGGCGTTCCCTCCGGCAAGCTACTTGGTTTCTTTGTGTCTCACCAGGGGATAGAGGCCAACTCCGACAAGATCATAGCGATCGAGAAGATTCAAGCACCCAAGATGGTCAAGGACGTAAGGCGTTTAACTGGATGTGTTGCCGCGCTCAGTAGGTTCCTTTCCAAGTCTGCCGAGCGCGCCCTGCCATTCTTCAAAATTCTGAAGAAGGCAAGGATCATGAAGTGGAACCCGGAGGCAGAAGCAACACTGCGGGACTTAAAAGCCTATCTTTCCTCTACTCCCACCTTGGTCGCTCCTAAACCACAAGAGCCGTTGCTGCAATATTTGGCGGCAACCAATCAAGTGGTTAGTGCAGCGGTGGTGGCGCAGTAGGAAGTAGATGAAGGAGCAGCCGCAGCAACTGTCCTCCCCGGAGAAGGAAGTGAACCGGTCATGGCAAGGTTAGGTACGGACCAGGAGAAAGAAGAGTAGGG
Organism: Triticum aestivum; assembly: GCF_018294505.1. Taxonomy (NCBI): domain Eukaryota; kingdom Viridiplantae; phylum Streptophyta; class Magnoliopsida; order Poales; family Poaceae; genus Triticum; species Triticum aestivum. Next base: position 174,828,635 of record NC_057805.1, on the reverse strand, counting down.
TGGCAAAGGCAATCCCAAGGCCACGACAAAGAAGAGGGTGGTGCAGCAACCAGTTTACTTTGTTAGCTCCCTATTGCAGGGGGCTAGGTCAAGGTACTCTGGAGTGCAAAAATTGATCTTCGGCCTCATCATGGCCTCAAGGAAGTTGCGCCACTACTTCCAAGCCCACGAGATCCCAGTTATCACTCGTTTCCCTTTGCAACGCATATTGAGGAACCTTGAGGCCACCGGCAGAATAGTTGAATGGGCATTAGAGCTGTCAAGTTTTGGTCTGAAGTATGAAAGTACGTCAACCATTCAGAGCAGGGCACTGGCGGAGTTCATTGCAGAATGGACACCTAATCTAGATGAAGAGACGCGAGAAATAGTTATCCCTGGCAAGGAGGCACCCCAAGAGTGGATCATGTACTTTGATGGTGCCTTCTCATTGCAAGGTGCAGGGGCTAGAGTGTTGTTCGTCGCGCCCACCGGAGAGCACCTCAAGTATGTGGTCCAAATGCATTTTCCCTGGGAGAAAGCTACCAACAACACTGCAGAATATGAAGGGTTGCTTGCCGGACTCAGGATTGCAGTACAGTTGGGGATGAAGAAGTTGATCATCCATGGAGATTCGCAGCTTGTGGTGAGACAGGCTAACAAGGCTTACCAGAGTCCATTAGTGGACGCATACGTCGAAGAAGTGAGGAGGTTGGAGGAACACTTTGACGGATTGCAAACAGAGCACGTGCCACATGCGGAAAATAGCACTGCTGATTATTCGTCAAAGTGTGCCGCACAAAAGCTCCCTGTGGAACCAGGGACCTTTGTCGTTCATCTGACACAACCACCTGTATCTCTGTTGATGATGGCTAGGAAAAGGAGGAAGCTAGACTCCGGCAAGCCTTTACTGGAAGGGCCTCCACAGGTCCCCGATAAAGAAGCTGTCAGGAATAACCATACCTCACTGGATGAGTTGCACTCTTCAACAAGACCACAAGTCCTTGCGATCAAGGTAGGCTCTCCCATGAGTGAGGAGGTGACATTGGTCCTAGTTGTCGAGCCACGAGCTCCAACTTGGGTGCAACACATAGTCCGCTACCTCCAAACTGGAGAACTACTCGAAGAGCAAGAAGAAGCTGAAAGACTAGCTCGAAGGGCCAATATGTATCAGCTTGTTGATGACACATTATACAGAAGGAGTCCCAATGATGTGAAATTGAAGTGCATTTGCCAGGAAGAGAGGAAGGAACTATTAGCAGAAATACACAAAGGCACGTGCGGCTCCCATATTGGATCAAGAGCCTTGGTTGGAAAAGCTTTCTCACAAGGTTTCTACTGGCCCACGACCCTCCAAGATGCAATTGAGCTAGTCACCAGATGTGAAGCCTGCCAGTTTCACTCCATGAATATCCATCAACCTACTCAAGCTCTCCAAACGATCCCTTTGTCATGGCCATTTTTGGTCTGGGGGCTCGACATCTTGGGCCCCTTCCCCCGTGCTACCGGGGGCTTTGAATTCTTATACGTTGCAATCGACAAGTTTACAAAGTGGCCGGAAGTGGAGCCTGTGAAGAAGGTAACCGCACAATCAGCTATCAAGTTCTTGAAAGTATTGGTGTACCATTTCGGAGTACCTGCCAGAGTTATTACAGACAACAACACCCAATTCACAAGCCGCGCCTTCATGCAATACGTTCAAACCCTTGGAAGCAAGGTTTCATTCTCCTCTATTGCTCATCCCAGGAGCAATGGACAAACTGAGAGGATGAACGCTGAAGTGATGCGTGGGCTCAAGACAAGGACTTTTGATAAGCTGCAAAAGTGCAGCATACACTGGATCGACAAGCTGCCGGTGGTTCTTTGGTCCCTCTGTACGACACCAAATTGAGCTACTGGCCAGACATCCTTCTCCCTAGTCTATGGGGCAGAAGCAGTGCTCCCCACGGAACTCATTTACGGGTCACCTCAAATATTTGCCTAGGATGAAGTAGAGCAAGAGCAGCACCAGTATGACGATGTCGTGCTCCTTGAGGAGAACCACCTCCGGGCTGCTGTGCGTGCTGCATGCTACCAGCTAGCCCTACGCCTCTATCACAGCCGCATGGTTCATGCCCGGAGCCTTGAGGAAGGTGACCTCGTCCTTAAGCGTGTTCATTCCACCAAGGGTTCCAATGAGTTGACGCGAAGACGGAAGGCCCTTACCGGGTAGTACGAGTCACCAAACCTGGCGCTGTCCGTCTGGAGACCGAAGATGGCATCAAAATGCAAAACTCATGGAATATTGAGCATCTTTGCAAGTTCTACCCGTAAGGCGTAGCTGCCGGGCCCTTTTGTACAAGCCTTGCTGATGCACATGTAACCCTTTGTATAAAGCCAGGTGCAGACCGTGAGCACAGATAATAAAACGAAGTGCTCGCACCCTAAAACATGAATGCATGATTAGCTTAGCATAAACTAGACATGGTCATTTAGATAAGGTCATATGCTGCTATGTTTTCCCCTGCACTAACTACAGGGCTCTTGCTGCGGACTTGATCCTGGGAAGAAGAGAGGGAAAACAAGCTTACATATCGATCCCCGACAAGCCGAATAGATACGTTTCTTTTTATCCATACATGTCTTTGTAAGAAGAAAACTTGTGCATAGAGAAACATTGTCGCCTTCAAAACATTTGTGCTCCCATCCTTTGATCCGAACGTTGTTTCGGTCAAGATGGTTGTAGTGGCATCTGACAGAGAATGATCGACAAGGAGTTGGTTCCCTTCTATAGATTTAAGCCCGACAGGCCAAGCCCCGCAGCAACAACAGAAGGCATCGGCAAGATAGCTTGCCAGGAAAACTTGTTTACTTAAAAATATAGAGGCGTTCCTCCTCTGCATGGATAAGATACATGCACAAGTACCCGGCAAGGCTTGTCTTTTTCATTAATATGCGGATAAACAAGTACAAACCTTACAGAGCACAAACATGGATAAAAGAGGTTACATATTTAAGACTAAAATTTGGCGAGCGCCTACATCCTCTGAAATATAAAAAGGGTAGATGCCTCATAATGCCTGTATTGCCCTCCTTCTCCAAGTGTTCGTCTCGAGTGCGAAAAGGGCAAAAGGAACGCCTAGGCGAGGTGCACGCGGCAGAAGGCACCAAGAGAGCTTCCATCGGCAACAGGGCAGAAGAGGCTGGTGATGATGGTGCCGGGGCAGGGGAAGAATCAAAGAACGGAGCGACAAGAAGGCAGTATGAGACGAAGGCGTCGATGCCACCGTACTCCGACCCGACGGCCTACCATCAACCTTCCTCGTCTTCACCGGTTTCCTCCTCGCCACTATCGCTCTGGGAAGACGCGGGTGTTGTAGGGTGAAACCCTAGATGGGATCTTTTCACACTTGGAGGGGGAAAAAAGAGGAAGAACACACAAGAATACAAGGAGGAAATCACTCAAACAAACCCAAATAACACATCCACTGGAGTAGCACAAAAGAGATCCACAAGCATACAAGCACAATTCAAGGGAAATAGCACTAGGGCAAAGTTCTTCCCACTCCTAGGAGATGAGGTCTTGATGTTGATCTTCTCCAAGAGGAGGCCTTGATAATCCACATGGGTTCTTCCCAAAGTGGGGTCTTGATCTCCAAGAGGAGGGGATACAAGGAGCAAAGCGCTCTAGTGTCTATGAAATACTTTGCTAACCCCACAAATGAACTAGGGAAAGAATTTATATAGGCTAGCGATGAAATTGGGGAAAAGAGTGGTACAATGGTCCATTTTAACCCTAAAATGCGTAGGCAAGTCAGAGGGGTCCGGGCACCCGGGGTAAAGGGGCCCGGGCACCCGGAGGAGGGCGCGGTCGGAGGTGGCCAGGAACCCGGGGCCGAAGGACCGGGCACCCCGGTCCGGCCAGGGGTGCTGCGGCCTGGTGGCTGATGGGGCCGGGCACCCAGGGCCAAAGGCCGGGCACCCGGGGTGCAGCCTAGGTGGTGGCTGGGCGAAGGGCCGGGCACCCGGGGCCTTAGGGCCGGGCACCCGGGGTAGGCAGGGGCGTGGCCCAGGTGGTGGCCTGGAACCCGAGGTGTCCAAGGGAGTTGGCCCTCCCCGCGACTGCTTGTCCAGGCACCCGGGGTCCTTCTGTCCATGTACCCGGGGTGTCCGGGAACACCTTTCCTTCGTACTTCTCGTTCCTTTCTTCCTTATCCTTGTCCGTAGGTGCTTGTGTCTCCGTGCTAGCCTCTTCATGATCATCACTTTGGTACCTAAGCATGCATAATACTTCCATTTGAGGTAGGACCCAACTCTCATGTGAATTTGAAATGAGCTCGAAGAGGAAGGAGTTAACCTTGATTTCGGTGGCGCGTGCACGAGCCCTTGTCATTGGTCCTCTCGGTGCTTGTGGTGGTGATGACGGGGCATGCTCCGCATTACCAGGCCCCTGGCCCGTCACTTCCCATGGAGAGGCTACTGATGTTGGTGGCGGCGCCCAAGGTGCATTGAGGACAACGCCCCCACATTGGTGGGCAGGATGGCGTCACCATCTTCACCGTCGCCCCCGGCCTCGCCGGAGAGGGCAGCGCTGGGATCACTAAAGATACCGAGCACAGTGCCACAGGCGGGCCAAAGAAGCCCCAAAGACTCCACCAACTGTTCTTCGAACTCCAGCAGCTTGCGACAGAGGCGACACCCCTGCCCCAGATGGATAGCTCGTATGGAGGGTGCAAGCGCTCTGCGATTAAGGAGAGGCGCCGCTCCTTCCATATCGGAGTCGATGCGCCAGCCATGGGTGCGCTGCCACCAACTACGACTGCCCCAACCACAACCACCGCGTCTCCCTCGGCCACGGACCAGACTCACTCCCCGAGTATCAACACGAGCCTCCGGGATCATCACTCCCAAGCCGAGGCCTGGACCCAGGCGCCGACCTCTTTCCCTCGGCGTAAAGAAAAATAAGGCAAGCAAGAAGAAGGAGAAGATGCCAGGATGAATGCCTCCGTTCCCCCCTCGCCCTCCCTTTATAGATGAGCTGGGACTAGGGGTTGATTCTCCAACTCCCTCCCTTGGGGGCTCTGATAGAGGCGACGGTGTCCCAATGTTTCGATGAGATAGCTATCATTTTCTGTGGGAGTCGACTTTGACGATCCGACTACGAACGTGCGAAAACGTTGCGCCTTAGCAATCGCTAAACCAACATTCGAGGGTTTATTGACCATGCTGGAGCATGATTAACCTGACCACGAGGGTCTATTTCCTACAAGCAAATGAAGAACAAGCAAGAAAATAAGATTGCAATCTGGATATTGCGAATATAAGAGGAAAGCTTTATTAATGAAGGTGGGGATCTTGACGTCTTGGTCTGGTCATTGAACACAAACGAAGTATGCGAAGTAGCAGTTATGGCAAACTTTTAATCTAAACAAAACGCAAAGTCTAAAAGATGCCCTAAGGCCTATATATATGGAGGAAGAGGGGGAATTTCGTGGCGCCTTGTGGGAGCTGTCCGAAGCCAACTCTAACTCTCATTTCCCCAGACATACGGACTCTAGAAACAGCCTATACTTTTGTATTTCGAAATTACATGGGCCTGGCCCAAAAATAAGTTGGCGTAGCACCTAAAAGAATCAATGGACGAAATTTATGAAGGGGCATCTTCTATATTTCGTCCATGTCATTGTAGGTCATCACGGAAGCTTCGAATTGCTCAAATATGCACTAGAAATGCCATTCTGGATCCTTCGTGTGCGCCTTCATCTCCATGGTTGATCCTGCTCCAGTGTTCATTCCTCTTGTCCATGCTAGGCCCTTCATTAGTAATCAACACAAATGTATCCAATTTAGGCAGTAATATATAGGAGCAGGGGATTTGGGTGTAACAATGTTATTGATGTCCTCATCATCCTCCCCTTCTTGAAATGAAATCGTCCTCGACGGAAGCTCATCGTCCTCACCCAAATAAGATTTCAAATCTGCAGTGTTAAATGTGGGACTATACCCAAAATCTACAGGCATGTCAAGTTTATATGCATTATCATTTATTTACTCGAGCACCTTAAAAGGACCATCAGCACGTGGCATTAGCTTTGATTTGCGCAAATCAGGAAATCTATCCTTACGCAAATGTAACCAAACATGATCTCCAGGTGCAAACACAACACGTTTTCTACCCTTATCTTCCGCAAGTTTATATTTAGCATTCATTCGCTCAATATTTTCCTTAGTTAACTCATGCATTTTTAAGATCAATTCAACACGTTGTTTAGCATCAAAATTAACCTTCTCCGAAGATGGAAGAGGAAACAAATCAATGGGTGCACGAGGTAGGAAACCATACACAATATTAAAAGGGCACATCTTAGTAGTAGTATGCAGCGAACGATTATAAGAAAATTCAATATGAGGCAAGCATTCTTCCCACATTTTAAGGTTAGTCTTCAAAACAACCCTAAGCATAGTAGACAATGTTCTATTGACTATTTTGGTTTGTCCATCAGTTTGGGGGTGACATGTAGTACTAAAAAGCTGTTGAGTCCCCAACTTAGCCCATAAACATTTCCAAAAGTGGCTAATAAATTTAGTATCATGATCTGAAACAATTGTATTTGGTACACCATGCAAGAAATAATTTCATGAAAGAACAAATCAGCAACATTAACAACATCATTGCTTTTATGACATGGTATAAAGTGTGCCATTTTAGAGAATCTATCCACGACAACAAATATGCTATCCCTCCCCATCTTTGTTCAAGGTAAACCTAAAACAAAGTCCATAGATATATCCTCCCAAGGAACACTAGTACAGGCAAAGGCATATATAAACCATGCGGATTGAGTCATGACTTAGGTTTTTGACATGTAGTGCAGCGACCAACAAAACGCTCAACATCCCGTCTCATCTTTGGCCAAAAGAAATGTGTAGAAAGTACGTCCTCCATCTTCTTCACGCCAAAGTGTCCCATTAATCTTCCTCCATGCGCCTCCTGCAACAACAAAAGACGAACGGAGCTAGCTGGAATGCATAGCTTGTTAGCACGGAACACAAATCCACCATTAACGATGAACTTGTTCCATATTCTTCCTTCTTTACAATTCTACATTACATCTTTAAAATCAGCATCATGCACATACTATTCTTTGATGGTCTCCAATCCAAATATTTTGAAGTCAAGTTGTGAAAGCATAGTATAGCGACGAGACAATGCATCAGCAATAACATTTTATTTACCCTTCTTGTGTTTAGCGACATAAGAGAAAGTCTCAATGAATTCAACCCATTTAGCATGTCTACGATTCTGTTTAGCTTGACTTTTAATATGTTCCAAAGATTCAAGATCAGAATGTATAACATTCTTTGGGCCATAAATAATGTTGCCATGTCTCTAAAGTAAGAACAAGAGCATGTAATTCTTTATCATAAGTAGAATAATTCAGACTAGGCTCATTCATTTTTTCAGAGAAGTATGCAACAAGTTTGCGATCTTGTAATAACACACCTCCTAATCCAATTCCAGTAGCATCACATTCAAGCTCAAAAGTCTTATTAAAATCAGGAAGTTGGAGTGAAGCAGCATGTGTCAAGTTATCTTTCAACACCGTGAAGGCTTCTTCCTGTGCAGTACCCCAACCAAAAGGCACATCCTTCATTGCAAACTCATTGAGAGGTGCCGCAATGCTCTTAAAATCTCTCACAAAACGCCTATAGAAACCAGCGAGGCCAAGGAAACTCCTCACTTGTGTGCCCATTTTGGGCTGCGGCCAACTTTTAGTAGCTTCAATCTTGGCTTTATCAACTTCAATTCCCTGTGGAGTAACACATAGCCAAGAAATGATACTCGGTCGGTGCAAAAGGTGCACTTCCCAAGGTTACCGAACAAACGTGCATCATGTAGAGCAATAAAACCAACACGTAAATGTTCTGAGTGTTCTTCCTAAGATTTGCTATAAATCAGTATATCATCAAAATAGACTACCACAAATCGTCCAATGAAAGCACGTAAAGTTTTGTTCATTAATCTCATGAAAGTACTAGGTGCATTAGTTAACCCAAAAGGCATGACTAACCACTCATATAAACCAAACTTAGTTTTAAATGTTGTTTTCCATTCATCTCACGATTTCATACGAACTATATGGTATCCACTACACAAATCAACTTTGGAGAATATTGTAGAGCCACTCAATTCATCAAGAATATCATCTAGGTTAGGAATAGGATGATGATAATGAATAATATTATTAATGCCTCTACAATCGACACACATACGCCATGTTCCATCCTTTTTCGACACTAGAATAATAGGAACAGCACAAGGACTAAGGGATTCGCGTATATAACCTTTGTCAAGCAGCTCCTGGACTTGACGCATAGTCTCCTTCGTCTCCTCTGGTTGGTACGGTATGGTGCACGGTTGGGTAGCGATCCACCAGGAATTAAGTCAATCTGATGCTCAATCCCTCGAATAGGTGGTAATCCCAGTGGCACGTCTTGTGGAAAGATGTCAGCAAACTCCTGCAAAATGTCAGTGACAGCAAGAGGCAAAGAGGAAGGCACGTCCTCAAATGAAAATAATGCCTCTTTCCACACAAAACCACAGCAAAGAGACTATCCAAAGGATCATTTGTTCCTCAAATTCTTTTGTCACTATCTGAATTTCACGATGATGGAACCACATATTCAACAAAGCAAAACTCTAAAAAGACTATACAAAGGATCAGATTGGTTCGGATATGATGAAGTAACCCTAAATTTTTTTGGTTTTTTCGTGGACTATCGATATGAAGAACAGACTCGATCTAAACTACGAAAAACTGGAAAATCTCACCGAGCAACCTGGAAATATAATACCACTTGATAGAGGCGACGGTGTCCCGATGTTCGATGAGATAGCTATCGTTTTCTGTGGGAGTCGACTTTGACGATCCGACTACGAACGTGCGAAGACGTTGTGCCTTGGCAATCGCTAAACCAACTTCCGAGGGGTTATTGACCACGCCGAAGCACGATCAACCTGACCACGAGGGTCTATTTCCTGTGAGCAAATGAAGAACAAGCAAGAAACTAAGATTGCAATCTGGATATTGCGAATATAAGAGAAAATCTTTATTAATGAAGGTGGGGTTCTGTGACGTCTTGGTCTGGTCGTTGAACACAAACGAAGTATGCGAAGTTGTAGCTATGTCAAACTTTCAATCTAAACAAAACCCACAGTCTAAACGACGCCCTAAGGGCTGTATATATGGAGGAAGAGGGGGGGGATTTCGTTGCCCCTTGTAGGAGGGGTCCGAAACCAACCCTAACATACAGACTCTAAAAACAGCCTGTACTTCTGTATTTCAAAATTACATGGGCCTGGCCCAAAAATAAGGTGGCGCAGCACCTAAAAGAAGCTATGGACGAAATTTATGAAGGGGCATCTTGTATATTTCATCCATGCCTTGTAGGTCATCACGAAGGCTTCAAAGTGCTCAAATATGCACTAGAAACGCCATTCTGGATCCCTTCGCGCACGCCTTCATCTCCATGCTTGATCCTGCTCCATTGTTCATTCCTCTTGTCCATGCTAGGCCCTTCATTAGTAATCAACACAAATGTATCCAATTTAGGCAGCATCATATTCTCATGAACATTAGAATTGTCACCAAGAAACGAAAGTACTTGGTAATTCAATTGGCGTGCGCTAGCTCTAGTAATTGGTCCAGTATGTATAGCAGCAGGGGCTGTGGGTGTAATAATGGTATTGATGTCCTCATCGGGCTCCTACAAATCCGACCCGTTTATGCCGCTGACGGTGGCCGGACTCGTCGACCGCCCTCTTGCACCAATCCGGGACGATTGGATTTCTGCCACAATGATCTTTCCTGCGCCATACACATCCATTACCTACCCCGCGCGATGCATGCGGTGTACGTGGCAGAAAGGACGACTGTAGTGGGAACTGTGAGATGGCAATTACCTCCCTGTGAATAAAAGTCATTCACGAGCCATGACATAGATGGCGACACCGCGTTTGGCATCGCGCGGCGCGCAGGAAAACCGAAAACTGACGCAAGCACAGGTTAATGAAGAAGCAAGGAAAGTATCAAGAAGAGAGCCACCTCAAGCGCCCCGCCTGTGTACCTGATAGGGCCTACCCCAACGGTGCTCGGCAACACGTTTGGGCTAGGCCCGGGGCTCCAGTTGGTGCAACAAACCTTCACGTAAGTTGCCCAGACTGTACATAGGCGCAATGATGAGGATACAACAGCACCAAGCTCCCAAGTCGAGACTAGGCCAGAGACATAGCTCTTTGAGGAATCAAAGGGAGGATCAAGAAGACCAAGGTAAGTCAAGGGAACAAGATGTCACTAAGAAAAGACCTCCCTTACCGGGCAGGCGAACCTGGTCATGTCGAGGCCTCACCAAGAACAAGTCCCAAGATTTCCCCGTCAGGCTTGCCGGGGCTGCGAAGGGCAAATCTCCCCGCCAAGACCCAACCGCTCCACCGCACAGTGACGCAAGTCACTTGTTAGTGTGATGTCGATCACCCAGGTGATTAAGTGGCTGTCATTTGGAATGTGGCAGCCATTTGGAACGGAGATTCCCCCGATATGACACCCGTCCAGAGGCATGTCATGCAGACATGTAGAAGATTATTAGGCAGCGCGACAGGCTTGCCGGGCTGCATCCTGAGCATGACACCTAGCAGTGCATTTAATGCACTTTGTCATAACTGCCAGAGTTAGGTATGATAGTACGGTTGGCTGTCTAATCAGTAGATAATGACTGTTTTGCCATTGTGGTAACCCCTTAGCCTATAAAAGGAGGGCCATGGAAACCTAAAAAAGGATTCGGACCCTTGTACACCCGTATGCGTGTAGCTACTTCCCTCGAGGCGACCTTGCGGGGCTTGGGCGTTGCGTGTCCACCATGGTCCTCCCTTCAATCCAGCAAAGCAGGAGTAGGGTTTCACGCTTCTCAGTAGCCCGCACCTAGGTAAAAACCAGCAGCGTCACCTCTGTCGTGCTGTTCCCTGGCTTCTGCTCTTTGTGCAACATGCCCTTCCCCCTTGCCGAACCACAAGGGCCTGATGGCACCATAGTTGATCGTGTTCCACCACAACAAGGATCAATCGTAATTCTTTTGATAAGTAAGAGTGTCGAACCCAAGGTGGAGCTGAAGGAAATGACAAGTGGTTTTTAGCAAGATATTTTCTGCAAGCACATAAATTGTCGGTAACAGGTAGTTCGATTGCAAGATAATTTGTAACAAGCAAGTAATGGTAACAGTAAATAAAGTGCAACAAGGTAGCCCAATCCTTTTGTGGCAAAGCACAGGCCAAAACGGTTTCTTATAATAGGGAATGCATTCTTGAGGGTATGAGGGAATTTCATCTAGTCACTTTCATCATATTGGTTCGATTTGTGTTTGCTACTTTGATAATTTGATATGTGGGCGAACTGGTGCTTAGGTGTTGTTCTTACTTTAACCAACCTCCTACTTATGATTAACCCCCTCGCAAGCATCCGTAACTACAAGAGAAGTATTAAGATAAAATCTAACCATAGCACTAAACATTTGGATCCAAATCGGTCCCTTATGAAGTAGCGCATAAACTAGGGTTTAAGCTTCTATCACTCTAGCAACACATCATCTACTAACTACTCCACAATGCATTCCCTTAGGCCCAAATATGGTGAAGTGCCATGTACTCGACGTTCACATGACAACACTAGGGGAATCACAACATACATATCATCAAAATATCGAACACATATCAAGTTCACATGATTACTTGCAACATGACTTGTCCCGTGACCTATGGAACAAAAGTAACTACTCACAAATGATAATCATGCTCAAGATCACAGTGTAATTTAATAGCATAATTGATCTGAACATATAATGATCCACCAAATAAACCATATAGTAATCAACTACAAGATGTAATTAACACTACTAGTCACCCACATGTACCAATCTGAGGTTTCGTTACAAAGATTAAACACAAGATATGAACTAGGGTTTGAGAGGAGATGGTGCTGTTGAAGATGAGAGGGTTGTTGGTGATGACGATGGCTTCGATTTCCCCCTCTGGGAGGGAAGTTCTCTTCTTATTTTTTTAGGTCAAAGTGACCTATATACCAGAAGATGGGCACCAGAGATGGGCCGTGTTGAGCACATCCCACCAGGGGGCGCCTGGTCCCAGGCGTTCCTTGGTGTCTTGTGCTCACCAGGTGGGCCCCTCCGATAGTTATTTGCTCCAGTATTTTTTTATATATTCCAAAACAGTTGTCCATAAATTTTCACCTCATTTAGAGATGTGCAGAAGTAACACTGATGTAGCTTTTTTAGGTCCAGAATACCAACTGCCGGCATTCTCCATCTTTGTGTAAACCTTGCATATTATGAGAGAAAAGGCCTTAGAAATACTCGATAAAGCATTATTATGCATAAAACATTATAAATTACAATATGAAAACATGATGTAAAATGGACGTATCAGCAACCCATGATCTAATAAGTACTGCACAATGCATTCCCTTAGGCCCAAAGATGGTGAAGTGCCATGTAGTCGACATTCACATGACACCACTAAGGGAATCACAACATACATATCATTGAAATAGCAAACACATATCAAGTTCACATGATTACTCGCAACATGACTTCTCCCATGACCTTAAGAACAAAAGTAACTACTCACAAATGATAATCATGCTCAAGAGCAGAGGGGTATTAAATAGCATAATGGACCTGAACATATAATCTTCCACCAAATAAACCATACAGCAATCAAGTACAAGATGTAATCAACACTACTAGTCACCCACAGGTACCAATCTGAGGTTCTGGTACAAAGATTGAACACAAGAGATGAAGATGAACTAGGGTTTGAGAGGAGATGGTGTTGTTGAAGATGTTGATGGAGATTGGTCTCCCAAAGATGAGAGGGTTGTTGGTGATGATGATGGCTTTGATTCCCCCCTCGGGGAGGGAAGTTCCCCCGGCGGAATCGCTCTGCAGAGGGCAATTGCTCCTGCCCAAGTTCCGCCTCGAGACGGAGGTGCTCCGTCACAAGAGTCCTCTTCTTATTTTTTTCTAGGTCAAAAGACCTTATGTACCAGAAGTTGGGCACCAGAGGTGGGGTGGGCTGACCACAACCCACCAGGGCGTCCCTAGGGGGCCTAGTGCGCCCTGGTGTGTTGTGGTCACCAGGTGGCCCCCCCTTCAGTAGTTATTTGCTCTAGTATTTTCATATATTCCAAAATAATTCTCCGTAAGTGTTCAGCTCATTTGGAGTAAGCCAGAATAGGTAACTCTGATGTAGCTTTTTCAGGTCTAGAATTCCAGCTGCCGGCATTCTCCCTCTTTGTGTAAACCTGGCATATTATGAGAGAAAAGGTATTAGAATTACTCGATAAAGCATTATTATGCATAAAAACATTATAAATAATAGTATGAAAACATGGTGTAAAATGGACATATCAGTAGCCCTTCATCTAATAACTACTCCACAATGCATTCCCTTAGGCCCAAATATGGTGAAGTGCCATGTAGTCGACGTTCACATGACACCTCTAAGGGAATCACAACATACATATCATCAAAACATCGAACACATATCAAGTTCACATGATTACTTGCAACATGACTTCTCTCGTGAACTCAAGAACAAAAGTAACTACTCACAAATGATAATCATGCTACAGATCAGAGGGGTATTAAATATCATAATGGATATAAACATATAATCTTCCGCCAAATAAACCTTATAGTCATCAACTACAAGATGTAATCAACACTACACCGACAGGTACTAATATGAGGTTCCGGAATAAAGACTGAACACAAGAGATGAACTACGGTTTGAGAGGAGATGGTGATGTTGAAGATGTTGATAGAGATTGGCCTCCCAAACATGATAGGGTTGTTGGTGATGACGATGGCTTCATTTCCCCCTCCTGGAGAGAAGTTCCCCCGGCGAAATTGCTTTGCTGGAGGACAAAAGTGCTCCTTCCCAAGTTCCCCTCAAGACGGCGGTGCTCCATGCCGAAAGTCCTCATCTGATTTTTTCTAGGTCAAAAGACCTTATGTACGAGAGAAGTTGGGCACCGAAGGTGGGCTGGGCTGACCACAACCCACCATGGTGCCCCTAGGGAGCCTGGCGCGCCCTGGTGTCTTGTGGTCACCAGGTGGCCCCCCTCTGCTAGTTATTTTCTCCAGTATTTTTCATATATTCCAAAATAATTCTCCGTAAATTTTCAGCTCATTCGGAGTTGTGCTGAACAAGTAACTGTGATGTAGCTTTTTCAAGTCCAGAATTCCAGCTGCCAGCATTCTTCCTCTTTGTGTAAACCTTGCATATTATGAGAGAAAAGGCATTAGAATTACTCGATAAAGAGTTATTATGCATAAAAACATTATAAGTAACAGAATGAAAACATGATGTAAAATGGACATATCAGCAACCCATCATCTAATAACTACTCCACAGTGCATCCCCTTAGGCCCAAAGAAGGTGAAAAGTGCCATATAGTCGACGTTCACATGACACCACTAAGGGAATCACAACATACATATGATCAAAATATCGAACACATATCAAGTTCACATGATTACTTGCAACATGACTTCTCCCATGACCTCAAGAAGACAAAAGTAACAACTCACAAATGATAATCATGCTCAAGATCAGAGGGGCATTAAGTAGCATAATGGATCTAAACATATAATCTTCCACAAAATAAACCATATATTAATCAACTACAACATGTACTCAACTCTACTAGTCACCCAAGGGTACCAATCTGAGGTTCCGGTACAAAGATTGAACACAACAGATGAACTAGGGTTTTAGAGAAGATGGTGATGTTGAAGATGTTGATGGAGATTGGCCTCCCAAAGATGAGAGGGTTGTTGTGATGTCGATGGCTTCTATTCCCCCACGGGAGGGAAGTTCCCCCAGTGGAATCGCTCCGCCGAAGGGCAAAAGTGCTCCTGCCCAAATTCTGCATCGAGATGGCGGTGCTCCGTCCCGAAAGCCACCCCCCTTATTTTTTCTTGGTCAATAGACCTTATGTACGAGAAAAGTTGGGCACCAGAGGTGGGCTCGGCTGACCACAACCCACCACGGTGCCCCTGGGGAGCGTGGCGCGCCCTGGTGTCTTGTGATCACCAGGTGCCCCCCACCGGTAGTTATTTGCTCTAGTAATCTTCATATATTCCAACATAATTCTCCGTAAATTTTCAGCTCATTTGGAGTTGTGCCGAATAGGTAACTCTAACGTAGCTTTTTCAGGTCCAGAATTCCAGTTGCCGACATTCTTCCTCTTTGTGTAAACCTTGCATATTATGAGAGAAAAGGCATTAGAATTACTCGATAAAGCATTATTATGTGTAAAAAAATTATAATTGTCAGTATGAAAACATGATGTGAAATTGATGTATCAGCAACCCATCATGTAATAAGTACTCCATAATGCATTCCCTTAGGCCCAAATATGGTGAAGTGCCATGTACTCGATGTTCACATGACAACACGAAGGGAATCACAACATACATATCATCAAGATATCAAACAATAGTAACAGGGTCTTGCTGACAGAGTTGTACACCGAGGTGTTTACATAAGTAGAGAATTATTACTGCTTATATCATATAGATCACAAGAAGTGTTAAACAAAATTATGGAAAGGAAAATGTGATTGGTATATTAATCAGAACAATGGAAAGGAAAATGTGTTATACCCTGGTATCAAGACTATATATCCTTCTCGTCCATGACAGGACAACAAATAGACAACCAATTAGGTAAAGGGGCGAGGGATTTCATGATGTTACCCATACACCGGTGTTTGGATAATAGATTAAGAGACATTTAGCATTGCGCTTCCAATGTTCCTTGTTGATGTTTGAGTACCATAGTCATGCTTCGGGATAGCATTGACATGGTCATCAGGTAAAGGTCGGACCTTGGGAACACAAAGTATCCATCGGGAATTTCTAGAACAACTCATGCAATTTTATTGGGAAAAATATGAGGATGTGGCCAATGGGCCCGGCAGCAATCCAGCGACATGTCAAAAAGGATGTATTTACAACATTATTTGAACAAGTTTGTGTTGGGGGGAGGCAAGAATGTTGTCGATGATAACACAAATCGGGGCAAGGATGTTATTTCTCATCATGAAGGTGATTGATATCCTGAAAGAGCTCAGAATGTTGATGATGATCATGGCACGTTTGTCGAGAGATTTCATGAAGATGTAATCGATCAACGATGACATCAAGTCAAAGGAATGATGAAGCGAAATGTTATTGGAACCACAAGTACGACACAAACTCGAAATCAAGCTTGTTGTTCAAGGAGAAAAGAAATGACGAGCAAGATCGACGTAAGCTTAGCTCATCGTCAAAAATTGTCCTCCGGGAAGAAGGACCAGGTAGCACAGTCAAAATTTAGCACGATAATGATATAGCCGATCAGTCTAGGAATGACTTGAAGGATTATTAAACTCGTAAGCAACGAAAATTACTTAGGGTTATTGAATCGAAGTGCGGAATCGATTCACTTATCGGTGTTCTCGAGTGACTAATAACTCAGAACCTGAGGGAAATCTGAATTTGGTGAGAAGCAATACTAGATGAAGACTCACAGGAAGCAACACCGTTCTTTGATATTCTCGAGATACCAGAGGATAATACTCGAAGAAAGATCAAAATAGAGGTTGCGGAGATGTATTGATCGACAGAAGACAAGTACTTTAACTTGTCCGAGAAATAGAATCCAAGGAGAACAATCTTGCTCAGAACCACGGTTGCAAAGGACAAACCTCGAGATATAAGATGAACTTATACCAAGGGGATAATTAATTTTAAGACAACCTTCCATGATAAGATCTACATCGTGTCCAGGCATGAACAAAAAGTTCAAGGTCGACTCCCACTTCTCCAATGCATGACCATTCATTCACTGCTCTATTAAAAATGATTTGAGTGTGAAAACCTACCTGGTGAAATACCATAGGAGTATGACCCGTGAAAACTTTCGGGTTCACACAGATTAAAGAAGGCATAGGTTCGACCCATCGGGGCATCTTAGAAACATATACTGCGAAGTCCAGGAGTAATTAACACAAGCTCGAAGCAGAGCATGGTTGAGAAAAGCAGAGGATACAATTTACCAATGTCATTATGTATTAGGGAAGAACTCATAAGGTGATTAAATATGAGGGGCACTGTCGGATAATAATCCAACAAAGGATCTGGTGGTCCGCAAGAGACCCGATGTGAGCATCGATACTCAACAAGAAGAAGAAAGAATGCAAGGAGATTGAATTATAGAAATAACTGACTAATTCAAAGCTCAAATGCAATGGAATTGTGATTTTCGATTCAAGGGATCAGATGCAATGCTCTGACCAAAAGACAAGTAAGTTGAATAGACATAGATCGACAATCAATCAAGTTTGATTTGCCGAAAAATCGGATAGTATCTCAAAGTATCTTGTGAATCACATGATAAAATAGGAATGAAAAATTCCTTGATAAGTGTGAGGAACTACCCGTAGACCTATTGAAGCGAAAATGGAGATGCAAGGCAGAAGGCAAAACGATTCTTAAAAGTCGGAGAATATTTCGATGTATCTTGTAATAACAAGAACAACTGGAATGAATGTAAGAATGGCAACCATATGTGGTTATTCATAGGGACTTATCGGACGTAGGGAATTGTAAAGGCGATGAGCACAACGGTCTCGGGAAAACATTGAGGAGTATCTTTGGAATCTTCTGATAAAGCAAGAGATCATCTGGAATGAAGGGGCTCTCCGGTAGGAAGTGTTTACGAGAACCTAAAGTTAGAGTTAGTAAAATCTTTAACCCGCATAGAAGAGGGATCAGAGTCCCAGAGTAAAGACGAGGAATAAAAAGATCCTAAAACCACCCAATTGCGATGTGGGCCTGTAAGCCACACAACAATGTTAGTAAATGTTTTTCAAAGGCTAGACTAAACTTCGGCCAAGGAGTTGGAAAGGGGGCTACCTACAGGCAGTTGGCTGTGATACCAACTTTTCATGCCCCTGATTCAATCGTACACTAATCATACACGCAAACGTGTACGATCAAGATCAGGGACTCACGGAAAGATATCACAACACAACTCTAGACACAAATTAAAATGAATCAAGCCTTATATTACAAGCCAGGGGCCTCGATGGCTCGAATACATAAGCTCGAATAGACAAGAGTCAGCGGAAGCAACAATATCTGATTACAAAACTAAGTTAGACAAGTTTGCCTTAAGAAGGCTAGCACAAACATCAACATGGATCGAAAAGGCGAGGCCTCCTGCTTGGGAGCCTCCTAACTACTCCTGGTCTTCGGCGGCCTCCACGTAGTAGTAAGCACCCTCGTGGTAGTAGTAGTCGTCGTCGACGGTGGCGTGTGGTTCCTGGGCTCCACCACCTGGTTGTGACATCTGGAAAGAATGGAAAGGGGGAAAATAGGGAGCAAAGCAACCGTGAGTACTCATCCAAAGTACTCGCAAGCAAGGATCTACACTACATATGCATCAGTATCAATGAAATGGGCTGTATCTGTCGACTGAACTGTAGAATGCAAGAAGAGAAGGGGGAAAGCCTAGCCTATTGAAGAGTAGTATCTTCAAGCATCTTGCAACATTAGAAGAGATAAGATGAGCATATTATATCATTAGTATGTATGTTGTAACATCGCCCGAAGATCACTTCCTCGACTCCCTGTGAGAAAGCAATCTCGGAGCCATCATATCCATTTCTCATGCCTCAGCATCTAGTTCTAGTTGTATCGATCGGGATACAACTCCGAGCGTCCATTACCGTGGACACAACTATTCGAGTAGATAAAATACTTCCCTCCAGGGGTGCACAAACTTACCCAACATGCTCGATCAACTCTAGTCGGACACATCTTCAGGTCATGACCGGGCTCAGCCGATCAACATGCCGCAACCCTACCTAGGCTCACCAGAGCGGCCAACACGTCGGTCTACATCCTAAGCACGCAGGGGTCTTGGGCCCATCATCCTTTGAACTCCTGCATGTTGCGTACGTGGCTGGTGAGTAGACATAGCTACCTCCTTGTATAAGGCAGGTGCTTACGCAGTCCAACCTGGTGCGCGCCCCTCCATTGCAGACGTCTGTTGAGCTTTCAGCTGATACATACGACACTAAGTGCCCATACTTATTCCCGTGTGGTGGTCAGTGCGAAAAGGTCAATGGCCTACTCGGATCAAATATCCAAACTATTAGTGTCTTGGTAGTGCGCGGTAACGAGCAGAGACTCACGATCATGTGACCCCGTCGCCCCGTCTCGTGGACTTACGACAAGGACTAAGAATGCCCCGCCGTGCCATGTAATTATCTCTCGGTTACCCTCCAAGTCAACCTGACTTCACATCACTCGCGGGTACCCCTCGGGGCGGACCCGATGTCATCATGGTTCTGTGGTAAGTCAAAGTAACCGTGTGTCCAAAACAGCAAGGGGTAAACCTGAGGAATCACCCTCGATGGATTCCCACTCGATGTAACCTTCAGTGTGGACTTGGAGTAATCACCCTCGGTGGTCCACACTTGAGGGGTTGCACGACAGAGTCGTTATCGGGAGTGGTGAAGGAGGAATCACCCTTGATGACCACGACCGAATAGTTACGCTATAGGGTTAACATCAGAAGTGCTGACGAGGTATCACCTTCGGCACTCGATACTCTGCAGAGTCGTACAACTAAGGAGGTGATGTGCGGTGTCAGGGTCTGGACATCTATCACGTTGATCGAGTCATCCGCCATCAAGCGGGGGCGACTGGGACAAGGAGAGGGGTGTCTGGTGGATCACTAACCAACTTATACTAAGCAGTTTAGGATAAACACGTAAGGTATGAAAGCAGTTAACAAAAAAGGCAATGCATCATAATAGGATCATACAAAAACAGTAGTAGTTCTAATGCAAGCATGAGAGGGAAAGAAATGGGTGATATCAGAATGATCAAAGGGGGGTTTGCTTGCCTGGAAGCTCTGCAAACAGATAACCCTCGAAGGTGAAGTAGTCGATCACTGGTTCAATCGCGGACTCGGGATCTACCAGAAAGAAGTAGCGAAAGGGGAACACAATAAATAACAGAGCAATCAAAGCATCACAAAGAGAGAAAACATCCGAGAATGTTTTCCCAGCGTTTGGCATTTTTTGGACAAATGAATCAGAGGGGATGAATCCGTGTTCACTGTGATAGAGGATCGTGAAAGATGAATATATGGCATATTCGGATTCGTTGGATTTTTCTGAGCAACTTTCATATAAAAAACATTTTAATCCGAGTTACGTTTATTTTTCTATAATTTTTCAAAAATTGAAACAATATTCTGGAATTACTAGGTTATTATTAATTCGAAATTACAAAGGAAAAGGCTATGTGTACCCAACTATGGGCTAGCCACAGTGGCTTACAGGTGGGACTAGAGGGCTGGGTTGACCAAGTCAACATTTGACTAGTCAGCAGTGGGTACTGTTCAGTGGGGCCCAGACGTCATTGACTATAGTTGAATTGATTTTGATTATTTAGTTTAATCACTAGGGGACCCACATGTCATAGGGTAGAAACTAATTAACCTAACTACTAATTACTCCCTCCGTCCCATAATATAAGATCATTTTTTACACCAGTGTAGTGTAAAGAACGCTCTTATATTATGGGACAGAGGGAGTAGTTCCTAAGCTAATTGGCATAGGGCCAGCCACATACACATACACACACGCAGGCACACCCGGCCATGGCCTTGGCTAGCCGCAAGCAGCAGCAGCTATGGCTAAGCAGCGGCAATAGCAAGCAAAAGCAGCAGCGCATCGACCTAAGCAGCAGCAACTAGCAGCAAATATGCAGGGGCAGCAGCAGAACGGAGCACATCATTGAGCAGGAGAAGCAGAAGGAGCAGCATCGGGAGCACAACAGCAGTACGGGCGGGCGGGCTGCAGCGGCAACACGCAGCAGTGCAGCGAGCAGCAGCGGCACAAGCAGTAGGAAGGGCCACGGGCGTGGCCAGGACGCGCCTAGAGGCGAGGTGGGGCGCACAGGAGGCCGTGGGCGCGCGGAGCCGAGCTCCCTGTCATGGTGGCCAACGTGTGGGGTGGCCTAACGACAACAAATTTGAGGGGAAAGAAAGGGGGAACGGGGATATGAGCTCACATCGAGCCTGCAGGTGAGCAAGGTGGGCTCGGGGAGGCTCTGGTGAGGCCGAATCGAAGATAGCGAGCGGCGGGGCGGAGATTGAAGATGACCTCGATCCAGTCGATGTAGGGGCTCCCAGTTTGATCTGGTGGTTGTGGTCGAGGCTGTGGTCGACAATGGAGCAGATGGACGCACATAGTTGGCAAGGGGACGACGGTGGCCGCAAGCTTCACGGCGTTGCAGCCATGGGCTTCTCGGGCGACTGTTAAACCGAAGGGGCCAAGACGAGGGGACGAATGAGAGGGCTCGGGTTTGCCAGGGCGTCGAGGGGTACTTGTAGGACGCCGGGGAGTGCGGCGGATGGCCGACACGTGGCTGATCCGCGGCGTGGAAGGACGCACGGCAGCCATCGAGCCTCCTGTGAACAGGAGGTTGAAGGAGGAGCCGGTTGGTGGGCTAGGCCTGGTACAGTGGAGATGATGGGCCAATTGCACAGTGGCTTTCTCCTTCTCTGATTTCTGTTTTTTATAAATGGCACTATTTTTATTTAGTTAAGCTATCGAAAGATTTTTCAAAATATGAAACTTGGCTCATCATTTGAATTGCAATTTTTGACACTGTCACAAAAAGTTTGAGGTTATTTTGAAAAGTTTAGAATCGTGTTTGAGTTTAAAAGGTTCATTAAGATGTTGTTGGAACACTACATTAAATCCAAGGGGGATTTTGGAAATCCAATAGAGGTGGTTTTCATCATGAAAAATACTTGGGTATAATTTGCAACATCATGAACATTTTTGTTTGCATGACAGAAGAAGTAAATATTCGACTTGTATTTCAAATGGAATTTGGTTTGGATTTTCAGCAAGTGGCAATTTAGTTTGAAAAACATAATGACATGGCATCATTAAAGGGGAGATCACTGTATCATGATTCTCAGGGTGTTACACAAAGCCAGGCGCAGACCCTGTGCGTAGATGAATAAAACAAAGTGTTTTCACAAAACTTGCATGCATGATTTCTTGCCTGTTTAAGTATTATCTTATTGTGATTACACTAGTTTTTAGATAAGGTGACTAACTTACTGCGAAGGGCCATATGTTTCTTCCTTTCCTCTTTCTCTTTTGATGAAAACATAAGGATTTCCTCACGAGCAACTTTCCCGGGAGGAGCATGGAAGCAAGCAAGCCCGTGCATTTGATTCTCGACAATCCTCTCTTATATAAGATGATAAGAATAACAACAAAGAGAGATAAGTTCACTTTGTTACATCCCATCGGTCCATGTTATACCTATGTATGAGAAACTTGGACGCAAGGAAACCTTGTCACATCTATCATTCACGCTCCTATCCTCGATTTTAGTTCACTCGATAAGGCTGGTGACAGTTGCGTCTGGCGGGATTGGCGAGGGACCGGCCTTTATTCGCGCTCCTAGCCCGTTTTTGAGCCCAATAAACGCGGTTTAGTCGTAGCTGCGTTAAAGGCTAGCAAGAGGTTTTTTCCGGAAACTTTGTTTACAAAGGCATATTGAAGGTTCGTCCTTCAGCATGTTTTAAGCACATGCACAAGTATCCGACAGGCTCTTATTTTCAGAATTGCATGGGCAAACAAGTACAAATCATATGAGAACTAACATCGGTGAAGGATTACATGAATTTGTTTCGAATTTGGCAACTGCCTACATTTTTTGTTTCTAAAAAGATAAGTGCTCCGGCAAGAGCCCAGCCTGACCCCTTCAGGACCGGCGGGACACAGCCTGACAAGATCGGGAAGGCGCCTCCCTGGCAAGGAAGAAGAGGCCGGAGACGGAGAGAGCAGCTAGGCAATGCCCTGGTCACCCCCGCCAGGACCAGAGGAGCTTGGCTCGGCTGGGACACCGTCAGGGAAGATGAAGCCAGAGTCCATGAGCCAGCCGAGGTCCAGCTGGAGGTGGCAGTGATGTCCAGGACAAGCACCCCTGGCAAATCGCTCTGTCTGGGATCCAACTTCAGATGATGGTGCTACCAGCGCCTAGCTGATGGTGACGGTGCATCCAATGTTTAGTCAGAGTCTGAGTCCTCGTCTTCATACTTGATGGCCGAGGGCTCGTCATCGCTGTCTTCGTCGTCAGTGTCCTCCCCGTCACCGTTGCTCGAGGTGGAGCTTTCGTCATCACTCGAGGTTTCCATGCAATACCCTAGGCAAGCGCCCGAGCGCCCTAAGACCTTGATGGAAAGAATATCAGACTCCAACAACTTGAAGCGGAGAAAGTGCCCTTCCGCAGGGCTATGGGCACAGGAAAAAGTCTTCCAGCCGTGCCGGAGAACCATGACATGAGGTGTGGGGAACTCAACGTTCACCCACATGGCGCCATTACAGCAGCCACTCATGCACAGCCTCAACCTGAGCGACTGGTCAACCTCCATCACCCTGGCGAAGGGACAAGGGAGCCGCAAGCGGCTGTGTGGAGGTTCACGCAGCCTAACGATGAACTCCAGCGTCGTGTTTCCCATGTGGCCTTCTATTGGAGTTGGAGCAGTTAGGGGAGGTGTGGCGAGTGTGCCGCTCCGTCCACCTCGACCGTGAGTGTTGCGTCGGCCCTGTCCGCGTCCGGTAACACCACCTTGGGCACTGGTTCCAGCCTCTGCCGCTGCAACGGTGGCCGGGACATGGTGTCGGGAAGAAGCTCTTGTTGCCACAGTCGAGGTGCGAGGGCGGCCCGTTCCTCTCGCCATGGTGGAAACAGAAATGGAGAAGGAGAAGAGATGGTGGATGAGCATCGCCACTCTGACGTACCTCCTTTTATAGCAGGAGTGGAAGGAGGGGGAGGCTGGCTCTCCACTACTCTAGGGCAGCCGCCCCGCTCCCCCAATGGAGCCCTCTGCATCCCTGATGGCGTCCTGATTCATAGGCCGCCCCATTACGCCAATCCGAGGCGTTGCGTTTTTTGTCAAGGCACGCGTTCCTGCGCCCTGCACGTCCACCACAAACCCCATGCAATGCAGGCGGCGCACATGGAGGAAACGACAAGTGTAGTGGGTGAGATAAATGTAGAATGGCAGTTACCCCCGGTTCATGCGCGGGCGCCCTAATGGGCTCCCGTGAACGTGGGTGCCCCTGGTTTTCAACATGAACGACACGTGCCGTCTGGATGTTGAAGATGCCATGGGAGACTTGGGAGCTAGACCAAGTCCAGGTGCATGAGGAAGCAAAGAATATCTCAAAAACACAAGCACCAGCCGTGGCAAGGTCAGTATGGGCGCCCCTGTGAGTTGATTGGGCCTACCCTAGCGACGCCCGGTGACACGTATGGACCAGGCCCGGGGGCTCCTTTCGGTGCAACAACCATTTGTGTTTCCCGCTCGGACTTGTTCACAGGCGTGCGGCCGATCATACATCAAGTACCAATGCATGACATAAGATAAGGCAAATAAACCGCTCTTCCTGAGATCAAGGAACGCATTAAGAAGCTCAAAGTGACTTAAGAATTCCCTTAGCATGTTTCCCTTGCCGGGCAGGCAAGTCCGGCAAGGTCGAGACCACGCGTGGGGGCCAAGACCAAGCCGCCCCAGCTGGTTCTCTAGAGCCACCATGCTCAAAACAAGACCATGAGACGGAGCCCGGCAAGCTCCATGCTGGCAAGCCTTCGCCAGGATGCCACCACTCCACCTCATGAGACACCAGTCACTAATCGGTGCGGTGTCGAGCTCTCAAGCGGCTAGGTGGATCCTGTCGGGTGGCAACCTGCTGGAGAAGAGATTAACTTTGTTGACATCCGTCTTGATGGCGTGTCATGCAAATAAGAGGTAGTTGGATAAGCGGTGCGGCAACCTTGCCGGGCTTCAACCTCTGCATGATAGCTAGCAGTGTATTTAACGCAGTTTGTCCTTACTGCCAGAATTAGGTATTATAGTACTATTAGCTATCTAATCATGCTCTAATGACTATTTTGCCACTATGGTCGCCCCTTAAGCTATAAAAGGAGGCACGAGGCAACCTAGCAAAGGATTCGAACTTTTGATCCCTCAACACTTGTACACGTGTAGCTGCTCTCCCTGAGGCACCTTTGTCGAGGCTTGAGCACTCTGTCTTCTCGAGTTCCTCCAGATCAATCCACCAAAGCAAGAGTAGGGTTGTATTCTGCAAAGCGGCCCGAACCTGGGTATAAGAGAGTTATCCGTCGCCGCGCTGCCCTGCTGTTTCTGCTATTTGTGCAATGTGACCATCCCCCCGCCGAACCACAAAAGGAGCAACCTTGCCCCATAGGTGGTCGTGCTTCCTCCACGACAAGTAGTCACTTTTGTTCTTGACGACATGGAATGTTTCCGAGATGTTGGACTGTTGCCCTTTGTCCTTGACAAGAAACACTTGAACGGTGAGTTGATTCTGAAATTCTATGCAACACTTCACATTTCAGGCTACAACAGGGATCCAAATACTTGGGTTTGGGTGACGACGAATTCGTAGCTACGACGTGCAGCTCGACCAACTAACGGCACCTATGAGCTCTACGTGTGCTTACGAAGCTGTTGGACATACTTTCATGACCAAAACGTCACCAATACAACACCGGCGACAAGTCTATGCGGTGATGTGATTCCGTTCTCATGGGAACAATGGCTACAGTGAGCAATTGACGTGGAGAAGAGGGGGAAAGAATGGCGGAGCTCACATGGAGGTTTTAGGGTAGCTCAGTGCGATCGAGGGTGGCCTGAAGATGGCAGAGCAGCGGCGGCAATCTCGGACGCCCGTGGTTGAAGATGTCAGTGGTGAGGACGAGGCAGGGCGTCCCTAGTTGCGTGACTCGATGGAGACGAAGTGGATGGTGTGACAGAGCTGTTGGACAAGAAGGCGAGGTATATGGTGGCCGTTGGTTATGTGGGCAGCGACGATAGAACCATGGCGCTCTCGGATGCTAGCAGAGGAGCAAGGGAGAAGAATAGAAGAGGGGCAGGCTTGAATGGGACAACTCTGGTGGTCCGCGTGGTGCTCTTAGCCGCCTCCATCGGCAGCGGCAAGTTGGAGGTGGCCAAGCGCGTGCGTGTGCACTACGGGCACACGCCCCTACCTACTGACAGGAGGTTGAAGACGGTGGGGGTTGGGCTGGGCCAGCTGGGCTTCCCAAGTAACTAGCCTAGGCAAACTCTTATTTTCTATTCTTTACTGTTTTCTATTTTGGAGTTACTAGCCTAGCCCCCACTCAAAAGAATCTCGTCCCAATATTTAGAAAGCGTTGGAAAGAGAGTGGGGTACTCAAGTCGAAGATGATCCTACCATTCCCAAGTAGCTTCTCTCTTAGAATGACGAGACCACGAAACCTCGAGAAACCTGATGTTCCAACATCGAGTGATACGCTCTGCCTGATCAAGAATACAGACAGGGTACTCTCACTATGTGAGGTTATCTTGGAGATCAAGTGCTTCGTGGTCTGATGACCCACAAGTATAGGGGATCAATCGTAGTCCTTTCGATAAGTAAGAGCGTTAAACCCAACGAGGAGCAGAAGGAAATGACAAGTGGTTTTCAGTAAGGTATTTCTGCAAGCACTGAAATAGTCTGTAAGAAGTCGTTTGATACCAAGATAATTTGTAACGGACAAATAACGGTAATGGTAAATAAAGTGCAGCAAGGTAGCCCAATCCTTTTGTGGCAAAGTACAAGCCAAAACGGTCTCTTATAATAAGCAAAGCGTTCTTGAGGGTACACGGGAATTTCATCTAGTCACTTTCATCATATTGGTTTGTTTCGTGTTCGCTACTTTGATAATTTGATATGTCGGTGGGCCGATGCTTGGGTACTGTTTTTACTTGAACAATCCTCCCACTTATGATTAACCCCCACACAAGCATCCGCAACTACGAGAAAAGTATATTAAGATAAAATCTAACCATAGCATTAAACATTTGGATCCAAATTGGCCCCTTACGAAGTAGCGCATAAACTAGGGTTTAAGCATCTGTCACTCTAGCAACTGATGACGCACAAGTATAGGGGATCAATCATAGTCCTTTCGATAAGTAAGAGTGTCGAACTCAACGAGGAGCAGAAGGAAATGACAAGTGGTTTTCAGGAAGTTATTTTCTGCAAGCACTGAAATTGTTGGTAAGAGGTAGATTGATAGCAAGATAATTTGTAACAAGCAAGTAATGGTAACGGTAAATAAAGGGAAGCAAGGTAGCCCAATCCTTTTGTGGCAAAGGACAGGCCAAAACGGTTTCTTATAATAGGAAAAACGTTCTTGAGGGTACACGAGAATTTCATCTAGTCATTTTCATCATATTGGTTTGATTTGTGTTCGCCACTTTGATAATTTGACATGGGGGTGGACCAGTGCTTAGGTGTTGTTCTTACTTGAACAAACCTCCTACTTATGATTAACACCCACGCAAGCATCTGCAACTACGAGAAAAGAAGTAAGATCAAATCTAACCATAGCATTAAACATTTGGATCCAAAGCGGTCCCTTACGAAGTATCACATAAACTAGGGTTTAAGCTTCTGTCACTCTAGCAACCCATCATCTAATAAACTACGTTGAAGTGCCATGTAGTCGACATTCACATGACAACACTAAGCGAATCACAACATACATATCATCAAAATATCGAACAGATATCTAGCTCACATGATTACTTGCAACATCACTTCTCCTGTGACCTCAAGAACAAAAGTCACTACTCACAAATGATAGTCATGGTCAAGATCAGAGGGGTATCTAATAGCATAATGGATCTGAACATATAATCTTCCACCAAATAAACCATATAGTAATCAACTACAAGATGTAATCAACACTACTAGTCACCCACAGGTAGCAATCTAAGGTTCCGATACAAAGATTGAACACAAGAGATGAACTAGGGTTTGATAGGGGATGGTGTTGTTAAAGATG
Source organism: Triticum aestivum (assembly GCF_018294505.1). Classification (NCBI taxonomy): domain Eukaryota; kingdom Viridiplantae; phylum Streptophyta; class Magnoliopsida; order Poales; family Poaceae; genus Triticum; species Triticum aestivum. Next base: position 174,800,621 of record NC_057805.1, on the reverse strand, counting down.
TTGATGGAGATTGGCCTCCCAAGGATGAGCGGGTTGTTGGTGATGATGATGGCTCCGATTTCCCCCTCCAGGAAGGAAGTTCCCCCGGCAGAATCGCTATGCCGGAGGGCAAAAGTGCTGCTGCCCAAGTTCCGCCCCGAGACAGCGGTGCTCCGTCCTAAAAGTCCTCTTCTTTTTTTCTGGGTCAAAGTGACATATATACTAGAAGATGGCACTGGAGGTGGTCCGTGTTGAGCACAACTCACCAGGGCGTGCCTAGGGGCCCAAGCGCGCCCTGGTGTCTTGTGCTCATCAGGTGGGCCCCCTTCGGTAGTTATTTGCTCCAACATTTTTATATATTCCAAAACAATTCTCCATAAATTTTCATCTCATTTTGAGATGTGCAGAATAGGTAACTCCGGCGTTGCTTTTTTAGGTCCAGAATTCCAGCTGCCTGCATTCTCCCTCTTTGTGTAAGCCTTGCATATTACGAGAGAGAAGGCATTAGAATTATTCCATGAAGCATTATTATGCATACAAACATTATAAATAACAATATGAAAACATGATGTAAAATGGACGTATCAACTCCCCCAAGCTTAGACCTCGCTTGTCCTCAAGCGAAAAACCGATATCGAAAAACATGTCCACATGCTTAGGGAGAGAGGTGTCAATAAAAACAAAATACGGACATAGAAGCATCATGCTTATTATTATAATAGCAACAAACATTATCATAGAACTTTATCACATAACTTTATCATAGAACTTTATCACATAACTTTATCATATAACTTCTCATGAACAAGTAACAATTCATCACAATATCGAAATAGAAGCATAAACTCTATTTAAAACCAACAAAATATGTTCTCAGTCAACTTTGCAACTACAATTCATCATCTTTTCAGGAAGCGTCTCATATCAGAGCCTTTTGGCAAGTCCACATACTCAACCATCATATAATATTCTATGATTGCGAACACTCACCGCATACCCATGGGCAAAAAGTTTCAACTAGACACATAGAAAGATAGGGGCTTATAGTTTTGCGTCCCAGCGTATTCACCTCAAGGGTGATGTCAACAATAATAAATCATGCTCACTCACATCCAACTGGATATACGTGCCTAGATCTTTCCTCACCACATGATGCTTGCAAAAGAGAAAATAAAAAGGAATAGGGAAGAATACTTTGACTCTTGCATAAAATTAAATACATAAAAGTAAAAGATAGGCCCTTCGTAGAGGAAAGCAGAGGTTGCCATGCGCTTTTTGGTTTGTATGTTCAATCTCTTAGTGCAAAAGAACGTCACATTATATTACCCTTATGATAGCAACCTTTATTATGCAGTCTGTCGCCTTTATTATTTTGCCATCACAAGTTCGTACAACGCTCAATTTTCTCTTACACTAAATGATCCAACACATTTAGGGAGCAATTTTTATTGCCTTATTGCACCAATGACAACTTACTCAAAGGATCTTACTCAATCTATAGGTAGCTACGTTGGACTCTCAAAACAAGATTTTGGGTTTAGGGGTTTTTGGATGCACAAGTAGTATCTCTACTTAGTGCGGAATTTTTTGGCTAGCAAAGGTAGGGAGCAAGCACCACATGTTAGAGGATCAATGACAATATAACTTCTATGTGAATATGAACAAGCATAAATCATTACGTTGTCTTTCTTGTCCAATGTCATCAATTTTGGCATATGACATTTTGATGGGGGCTCAGAATCATAAAAGATGTCCAAGATAGTGTATTTGCATGTGAATCTTCTCTTCCCTTATTAATTCTTTCATTAATTGCATCATTGACCAATGCTATGTTTGTCAATCCGCAATTACTTTTACCACTTATACTTTTCCTAATGTGATGTCATTACTTATCATAAAATTAGCATATGATCTTTTTCATTATTTCCTTTTGTTTTGATTGAAATATAAAAGTAAAGAAAGCAAAACTTGAACTAAACTTTATTATATATCTCGCACATGATTACATAGATAGATAGATCACTAAGCAATCACTCAAAAAAGATTGAACTGAACTTTTTATTCAACTAATTCAAAAGATAACTAAAGATCGAATGAAGATAGATAAAGGTAAAGAAGGTGGTGTGAAACGATACTGGGGCACCTCCGCCAAGCTTGGCACAAGCCAAGGGGAGTGCCCATACCATGTACTCAAGTCTCCTTTGGTGGTGAAGAAGGTGATGGTGATGAGGTGGTGTCACGCTTCAAGCTCAGGAGGTACTCCAATCTACGAATGATGCTCCAAAGGACGATGATGTGCTCTTGCAACAGGATTTTTTCACGAGTAAGATATTTGTTTTGCACACGAACCATTTCAATGGTCCTAAAGGCTTCAATTTCAGTAGGGGTAAGATAATCGTAGTATGGTTGAAGTGAAGGAAATATGCCCTAGAAGCAATAATAAAGTATTATATATTTCCTTATATCATGATAAATGTTTATTATTCATGCTAGAATTGTATTAACCGGAAACATAATACATGTGTGAATACATAGACAAACAGAGTGTCACTAGTATGCCTCTACTTGACTAGCTTGTTAATCAAAGATGGTTATGTTTCCTAGCCATAGACATGAGTTGTCATTTGATTAACTAGATCACCTCATTAGGAGAATGACGTGATTGACTTGACCCATTCCGTTAGCTTAGCACCCGATCGTTTAGTATGTTGCTATTGCTTTCTTCATGACTTATACATGTTCCTCTGACTATGAGATTATGCAACTCCCGTTTACCGGAGGAACACTTTGTGTGCTACCAAACGTCACAACGTAAATGGGTGATTATAAAGGTGCTCTACAGGTGTCTCCCAAGGTACTTGTTGGGTTGGCGTATTTCGAGATTAGGATTTGTCACTCCGATTGTCGGAGAGGTATCTCTGGGCCCACTCGGTAATGCACATCACTATAAGCCTTGCAAGCATTGTGACTAATGAGTTAGTTGCGGGATGATGTATTACGGAACGAGTAAAGAGACTTGCCAGTAACGAGATTGAACTAGGTATCGAGATACCGACGATCGAATCTCGGGCAAGTAACATACCGATGACAAAGGGAACAACGTATGTTGTTATGCGGTCTGACCGATAAAGATCTTCGTAGAATATGTGGGAGCCAATATGGCATCCCGGTCCCGCTATTGGTTATTGACCGGAGAGGTGTCTCGGTCATGTCTACATAGTTCTCGAACCCGAAGGGTCCGCACGCTTAACGTTACGATGACAGTTTTATTGAGTTTTGATGTACCGAAGGAGTTCGGAGTCCTGGATGAGATCGGGGACATGACGAGGAGTCTTGAAATGGCCGAGACGTAAAGATTGATATATTGGACGAGTATATTTGGACTTCGGAAAGGTTCCGAGTGATTCGGGTATTTTTCGGAGTACTGGAGAGTTACGGGAATTCGTATTGGGCCTTAATGGGCCATACGGGAAAGGAGGGAAAGACCTCAAAGGGTGGCCGCACCCCTCCCCATGGGCTAGTCCGAATTGGACTAGGGAGGGGGGGGCCCTTCCTTCTTTCTCCTTTCCCCTTCCCTTCTCCTACTCCCACAAGGAAAGGAGGAGTCCTACTCCCGGTGGGAGTAGGACTCCCCCCTTGGGCGCGCCACCTTCCCTTGGCCGGCCCTCTTCCCCTTGCTCCTTTATATACGGGGGCAGGGGGGCACCCCATAGACACACTTGATATACGATATTTTAGCCGTGTGCGGTGCCCCCCTCCACCATATTACACCTCGATAATACCGTTGCGGAGCTTAGGCGAAGCCCTGCATCGGTGGAACATCATCATCGTCACCACGCCATCGTGCTGACGAAACTCTCCCTCAACACTCGGCTGGATCGGAGTTCGAGGGACATCATCGAGCTGAACGTGTGTAGAACTCAGAGGTGCCGTGCGTTCGGTACTTGATCGGTCGGATCGTGAAGATGTACGACTACATCAACCGCGTTGTGATAACGCTTCCGCTGTCGGTCTACGAGGGTACGTGGACAACACTCTCCCCTCTCGTTGCTATGCATCACCATGATCTTGCGTGTGCGTAGGAATTTTTTTGAAATTACAACGTTTCCCAACAGTGGCATCCGAGCCTGGTTATGAGTTGATGCTATGCACGAATAGAACACAAGTGAGTTGTGGGCGATATAAGTCATACTTCTTACCAGCATGTCATACTTTGGTTCAGCGGTATTGTGAGATGAAGCGGCCCGGACCGACATTACGCGTACGCTTATGCGAGACTGGTTTCACCGTTGCGAGCACTCGTTGCTTAAAGGTGACTGGCGGGTGTCTGTCTCTCTCACTTTAGTTGAACCGAGTGTGGCTACGCCCGGTCCTTGCGAAGGTTAAAACATCACCAACTTGACAAACTATCATTGTGGTTTTGATGCGTAGGTAAGAATGGTTCTTGCTAAGCCCGTAGCAGCCACGTAAAACTTGTTTTTGCAAGGCATGTTGTGATGTGATATGGTCAAGACATGATGTGATATAATTTGTTGTATGAGATGATCATGTTTTGTAACCGAGTTATCGGCAACTGGCAGGAGCCATATGGTTGTCGCTTTATTGTATGAAATGCAATCGCCATGTAATAGTTTTACTTTATCACTAAGCGGTAGCGATAGTCGTAAAAGCAATTAGTTGGCGAGACGACAACGATACTACGATGGAGATCAAGGTGTCGCGCCGGTAACGATGGTGATCATGATGGTGCTTCGGAGATGGAGATCACGAACATGGTGCTTCGGAGATGGAGATCACGAACACGGTACTTCGGAGATGGAGATCATGAACACGGTGCTTCGGAGATGGAGATCACGAACACCGTACTTCGGAGATGGAGATCACGAACACGGTGCTTCGGAGATGGAGATCACAAGCACAAGATGATGATGGCCATATCATATCACTTATATTGATTGCATGTGATGTTAATCCTTTATGCATCTTATCTTGCTTTGATTGACGGTAGCATTATAAGATGATCTCTCACTAAAATTTCAAGATAAAAGTGTTCTCCCTGAGTATGCACCGTTGCGAAAGTTCTTCGTGCCGAGACACCACGTGATGATCGGGTGTGATAGGCTCTATGTTCAAATACAACGGGTGCAAAACAGTTGCACACGCGGAATACTCAGGTTAAGCTTGACGAGCCTAGCATATACAGATATGGCCTCGGAACACAGAGACCGAAAGGTCGAGCGTGAATCATATAGTAGATATGATCAACATAGTGATGTTCACCATTGAAACTACTCCATCTCACGTGATGATCGGACATGGTTTAGTTGATTTGGATCACGTAATCACTTAGATGACGAGAGGGATGTCTATCTAAGTGGAAGTTCATAAGTAATGTGATTAATTGAACTTAAATTTATCATGAACTTAGTCCTGATAGTATTTTGCAAATTATGTTGTAGATCAATAGCTCGCATTGTTGCTTCCCTGTTTATTTTTGATATGTTCCTAGAGAAAAATTATGTTGAAAGATGTTAGTAGCAAAGATGCGGATTGGATCCGTGATCTGAGGATTATCCTCATTGCTGCACAGAAAAATTATGTCCTTGATGCACCGCTAGGTGACAGACCTATTGCAGGAGCAGATGCAGACGTTATGAACGTTTGGCTAGCTCAATATGATGACTACTTGATAGTTTAGTGCACCATGCTTAACAGCTTAGAATCGAGACTTCAAAGACGTTTTGAACGTCATGGAACATATAAGATGTTCCAGGAGTTGAAGTTAATATTTCAAGCAAATACCCGAGTTGGAGAGATATGAAGTCTCCAACAAGTTCTATAGCTAAAAGATGGAGGAGAATCCCTCAACTAGTGAGCATGTGCTCAGATTGTCTGGGTACTACAATCGCTTGAATCAAGTGGGAGTTAATCTTCCAGATAAAATAGTGATTGACAGAATTCTCTAGTCACCCTCACCAAGTTAGTAGAACTTCGTGATGAACTATAGTATGCAAGGGATGACGAAAGTAATTCCCGAGCTCTTCGTGATGCTGAAATCGACGAAGGTAGAAATCAAGAAAAACATCAAGTGTTGATAGTTGACGATACCACTAGCTTCAAGAAAAGGGCAAAGGGAAGAAGGGGAACTTCAAGAAGAATGGCAAGCAAGTTGCTGCTCAAGTGAAGAAGCCTAAGTCTGGTCCTAAGCCTGAGACTAAGTGCTTCTACTGCAAAGGGACTGTTCACTTGAAGCGGAACTACCCCAAGTATTTGGTGGATAAGAAGGATGGCAAAGTGAACAAAGGTATATTGGATATACATGTTATTGATGTGTACTTACTAGTGTTTATAGCAACCCCTCAGTATTTGATACTGGTTCAGTTGCTAAAGAGTAGTAACTTGAAACGGGAGTTGCAGAATAAACAGAGACTAGTAAAAGGCGAGGTGACGATGTATGTTGGAAGTATTTCCAAGATTGATATGATCATCATCGCACACTCCCTATACTTTCGAGATTAGTGCTGAAACTAAATAAGTGTTATTTGGTGTTTGCGTTGAGCATGAATATGATTTGATCATGTTTTTTGCAATTCGGTTATTCATTTAAGTTAGAGAACAATTTTTGTTCTGTTTACATGAATAAAAACCTTCTATGGTCATACACACCAACGAAAATGGTTTGTTGGATCTCGATCGTAGTGATACACATAATCATAATATTGAAGCCAAAAGATGCAAAGTTAATAATGATAGTGCAACTTATTTGTGGCACTGCCGTTTAGGTCATATTGGTGTAAAGCGCATGAAGAAACTCCATACTGATGGGATTTTGGAATCACTTGATTATGAATCACTTGATGCTTGCGAACCGTGCCTCATGGGCAAGATGACTAAAACGCCGTTCTCCGGTACTATGGAGAGAGCAACAGATTTGTTGGAAATCATACATACAGATGTATGTGGCCCAATGAATATTGAGGCTCGTAGCAGGTATCATTATTTTCTGACCTTCACAGATGATTTGAGCAGATATGGGTATATCTACTTGATGAAACATAAGTCTGAAACATTTGAGAAGTTCAAAGAATTTCAGAGTGAAGTGGAAAATCATCGTGACAAGAAAATAAAGTTTCTATGATCTGATCGTAGAGAAGAGTATTTGAGTTACGAGTTTGGCCTTCAGTTAAAACAATGTGAAATAGTTTCACTACTGACGCCACCTGGAACACCACGGTGTAATGGTGTGTCCGAACGTCGTAATCGTACTTTATTAGATATGGTGCGATATATGATGTATCTTACCGATCTACCACTATTGTTTTGGGGTTATGCATTAGAGACAGCTGCATTCACGTTAAATAGGGCACCATCAAAATCTGTTGAGACGACGCCTTATGAACTGAAGTTTAGCAAGAAACCAAAGTTGTCGTTTCTTAAAATTTTGGGGTTGCGATGCTTATGTGAAAAAGTTTCATCCTGATAAGCTCAAACCCAAATCGGAGAAATGTGTCTTCATAGGATACCCAAAGGAAACAGTTGGGTATACCTTCTATCACAGATCCGAAGGCAAGACATTCGTTGCTTAGTATGGATCCTTTCTAGAGAAGGAGTTTCTCTCGAAAGAAGTGAGTGGGAGGAAAGTAGAACTTGATGAGGTAACTGTACCTGCTCCCTTATTGGAAAGTAGTTCATCACAGAAATCTGTTCCTGTGACTCCTACACCAATTAGTGAGGAAGTTAATGATGATGATCATGGAACTTCAGATCAAGTTATTACTGAACCTCGTAGGTCAACCAGAGTAAGATCCGCACCAGAGTGGTACGGTAATCCTGTTCTGGAGGTTATGTTACTAGACCATGACGAACCTACGAACTATGAAGAAGCGATGGTGAGCCCAGATTCCACGAAATGGCTTGAGGCCATGAAATCTGAGATAAGATCCATATATGAGAACAAAGTATGGACTTTGATTGACTTGCCCAATGATCGGCGAGCCATTGAGATTAAATGGATCTTCAAGAGGAAGACGGACGCTGATAGTAGTGTCACTATCTACAAAGCTAGAATTGTCGCAAAAGGTTTTCGACAAGTTCAAGATGTTGACTACGATGAGAGTTTCTCACTCGTATCTATGCTTAAGTCTGTCCGAATCATGTTAGCAATTGCCGCATTTTATGAAATATGGCAAAGGGATAAACAAAACTGCATTCCTTAATGGATTTATTAAAGAAGAGTTGTATATGATGCAACCAGAAGGTTTTGTCAATCCTAAAGGTGCTAACAAAATATGCAAGCTCCAGCGATCCATCAATGGACTGGTGCAAGCATCTCGGAGTTGGAATATACGCTTTGATAAGTTGATCAAAGCATATAGTTGTATACAGACTTGCGGTGAAGCCTGTATTTACAAGAAAGTGAGTGGGAGCACTACAACATTTCTGATAAGTATATGTGAATGACATATTGTTAATCAGAAATAATGTAGAATTATTCTGCAAGCATAAAGGAGTGTTTGAAAGGAGTTTTTCAAAGATAGACCTCGGTGAAGCTGCTTACATATTGAGCATCAAGATCTATAGAGATAGATGAAGACGCTTGATAAGTTTTTCAATGAGTACATACCTTAACAAGATTTTGAAGTAGTTCAAAATAGAACAGTCAAAGAAAGAGTTCTTGCCTGTGTTACAAGGTGTGAAATTGAGTAAAGACTCAAAGCCCGACCACGGCAGAAGATAGAAAGAGAATGAAAGTCATTCCCTATGCCTTGGCCATAGGTTCTATAAAGTATGCCATGCTGTGTACCAGATCTATTGTATACCCTACACTGATTTTGGCAAGGGAGTACAATAGTGATCTAGGAGTAGATCACTGGACAGCGGTCAAAATTATCCTTAGTGGAATAAGGAAATGTTTCTCGATTATGAAAGTGACAAAAGGTTCGTCGTAAAGGGTTACGTCGATGCAAGTTTTGACACTAAATCTAGATGACTAAGTCTCGGTCTATATACATATTGAAAGTGGGAGCAATTAGCTAGAGTAGCTCCGTGCAGAGCATTGTAGACATAGGAATTTGCAAAATCCTTACGGATCTGAATGTGACAGATCCGTTGACTAAAATTATCTCAAAATCAAAACATGATCACACCTTAGTACTCTTTGGTTGTTAATCACATAGCGATGTGAACTAGATTATTGACTCTAGTAACCCTTTGAGTGTTGGTCACATAGAGATGTGAACTATGGGTGTTAAGCACATGGTGATGTGAATTATTGATGTTAAATCACATGGCGATGTGAACTAGATTATTGACTCTAGTGCAAGTGGGAGAGTGAAGGAAATATGCCCTAGAGGCAACAATAAAGTATTATATATTTCCTTATATCATGATAAATGTTTATTATTCATGCTAGAATTGTATTAACCGGAAACATAATACATGTGTGAATACATAGACAAACAGAGTGTCACTAGTATGCCTCTACTTGACTAGCTCGTTAATCAAAGATGGTTATGTTTCCTAGCCATAGACATGAGTTGTCATTTGATTAACGAGATCACCTCATTAGGAGAATGACGTGATTGACTTGACCCATTCCGTTAGCTTAGCACCCGATCGTTTAGTATGTTGCTATTGCTTTCTTCATGACTTATACATGTTCCTCTGACTATGAGATTATGCAACTCCCGTTTACCGGAGGAACACTTTGTGTGCTACCAAATGTCACAACGTAAATGGGTGATTATAAAGGTGCTCTACAGGTGTCTCCAAAGGTATTTGTTGGGTTGGCGTATTTCGAGATTAGGATTTGTCACTCCGATTGTCGGAGAGGTATCTCTAGGCCCACTCGGTAATGCACATTACTATAAGCCTTGCAAGCATTGTGACTAATGAGTTAGTTGCAGGATCATGTATTACGGAACGAGTAAAGAGACTTGCCAGTAACGAGATTGAACTAGGTATCGAGATACCGACGATCGAATCTCGAGCAAGTAACATACCGATGACAAAAGGAACAACGTATGTTGTTATGCGGTCTGACCGATAAAGATCTTCATAGAATATGTGGGAGCCAATATGGGCATCCCGGTCCCGCTATTGGTTATTGACCGGAGAGGTGTCTCGGACATGTCTACATAGTTCTCGAACCCGAAGGGTCCGCACACTTAACGTTACGATGACAGTTTTATTGAGCTTTGATGTACCGAAGGAGTTCGGAGTCCCGGATGAGATCGGGGACATGACGAGGAGTCTCGAAATGGCCGAGACGTAAAGATCGATATATTGGACGACTATATTCGGACTTCGGGAAAGGTTCCGAATGATTCGGGTATTTTTCGAGTACCGGAGAGTTACGGGAATTCGTATTGGGCCTTAATAGGCCATACGGGAAAGGAGGGAAAGACCTCAAAGGGTGGCCGCACCCCTCCCCATGGGCTAGTCCGAATTGGACTAGGGAGGGGAGGCGCCCCCTTCCTTCTTTCTCCTTTCCCCTTCCCTTCTCCTACTCCCACAAGGAAAGGAGGAGTCCTACTCTCGGTGGGAGTAGGACTCCCCCCTTGGGCGCGCCACCTCCCCTTGGCCGGCCCTCTTCCCCTTGCTCCTTCATATACGGGGGAAGGGGGGCACCCCATAGACACACTTGATATACGATATTTTAGCCGTGTGCGGTGCCCCCCTCCACCATATTACACCTCGATAATACCGTTGCGGAGCTTAGGCGAAGCCCTGCGTCAGTGGAACATCATCATCGTCACCACGCCGTCGTGCTGACAAAACTCTCCCTCAACACTCTGCTGGATCGGAGTTTGAGGGACGTCATCGAGCTGAACGTGTGTAGAACTCGGAGGTGCCGTGCGTTCGGCACTTGATCGGTCGGATTGTGAAGACGTACGACTACATCAACCGCGTTGTGATAACGCTTCCGCTGTCGGTCTACGAGGGTACGTGGACAACACTCTCCCCTCTCGTTGCTATGCATCACCATGGTCTTGCGTGTGCGTAGGATTTTTTTTGAAATTACTACGTTTCCGAACATGAAGGCTATCCTCTTCTTCTTCTGCTGGCACAGCCTGCCCTACTGCTAAGGCTTGATCTACCATAGCTTCCTTGCTCTTGTCCCCCTTGACGGCTTCCTTTGGTTCCTCCCTCTTAAGTACCATCTTCATCAACGAAGCATCCTCTTCTACACTGTTGGATGAGGGAGAAGACATGATGCCTGGCTTGATAGATCTAACAAGCAACAGCAAGAAAGAAGAACAGAAGATTTCTTCGTGATACGGTGGTCAATACTTTCGACGAGGTATATAAGAATTTTTTATCTTGGGAAACAAGAAAAATGAGGGGAAAATGGAGTCCGGAAGGTTCCTAAGGTGGGCACAACCCACCTGGGCATGCTAGGCAAGGCAGGCGCGCCTTGGTGTCTTTTGCCCTCCTGGGTTGCCTTCCGCGTTGTTTATTATTTTCCTAATTTTTATATATTCGAAAACTGACAGAAAATATTTTTGCGGATTTTTCGGAGTCAGTTTACTTACCGTATGACGTACCTCCTCTTTTTCAGGATTCTGGAGTTTTCGAGAAGCTTTCTTCTGTGTGTTCCTTCGGTGTCATTGTTTGAATAATATTGCTTTCAACATTAATAGGCATACTTGAGATATAGTGCTTAATTATTTGCCCATTGACAACCTTCGGCATTATTTATTTTGATTGCTCTAGAGCGAGAAACCTCTTCTATAATATATGGTACTTCCCATTTAGAGAGAAGTTTTCCTGTAAAGAATCTAAAACGAGAGTTGTACAAAAGAACATATTCTCCAACTTTGAATTCCCGCTTTTGGATTCTTTTGTCATGCCATTGTTTAATCTTTTATTTAAATAGTTTGGCATTTTCATAAAGCTTGGGTTCTCCATTCATCTAGTGAGCGAATATCAAATAAACTCTTTTCACCGGCTGCCATGGGCAACCACGGGCACCTATGGGGCCATCAGCCCCTTGTGGTTCAGCAAGGGGGATGAGCACATTGCACAAAGAGTAGAGAACGTAGCACAGCATGGCAGAGATCACGCACAATTTTACCTAGGATCGGGCCGCCGTGAGGCGTAAAACCGTACTCCTGCTTTGCTGGATTAATAAGATGATTGTGGTGGAGACGCAGCGCTCTAGCCCGGCAGGGTTTCCTTGGGGCGAGAGCGGCTACGCGCGTATGAGTGTACAAGGGTCCGAATCCTTTCTATGGTTGCCATGGACCTTCTTTTATAGATCAAGGGGTCACCACAATGGCAAATCAGTCATTGCGTACTCATCAGATAGCAAACAGTGCTATCATACCTAGATCTGCAGACAAGGCAGAGCGCATTAAATGCGCCACTTAGTGTCATATCATGGCACGCATGGCAAGCCTTGCCGGGCTATTCGGCCACCTTCTTGTGTGTCTGCTTGATACGTCTTTGGACGGGTGTCATTTGGAGGTGGCTACCATGTGTCAAGAAATAGCCACTTATTCACTTGGGGGCTTGACACCGCACCGATTGATGAATTGCGTCGTTGTGAGGTGGAGCGATGGAGCCTTGGCGGGGTAGTTCACCTTCGGCATTCCCGGCAGGCTTGCCGGGGAAGTCTTGGGAGTTGTCTCTGGAGCAACCTCGACCTCGCCAGGCTCGCCTGCCCGGCAAGGGAGGCTTTCTCTTAGTGGTATCTTGCTTCCTTTGGCTCATCGTGGTCTTCTTGATCTGCTCTCTGATTCCTCAATGAGCTGATATCTTGTGCTTGGTTTGGTTTTGGATGTTGAGAGTCGTCGGGCCTGAGCCATATGTGTCACCGGGCACGTTGGGTTAGGCACCAAACAGTGCACGGACACGTGGCAGGAGAATACTGCGCATGCACTGGTTTGCCATGATGACTAGTGAATCCAACGTCCACTTAGCGTAATTACCGCGGGTCGTGGGGTCGTGGCACTGCTACAGTTAATGTAAAACGCTAACTTCTGAAGAGTCGCGTCCTCCCCCGCATATTTTTCCCTTAAGAGAGAAAAACGCGAAAGGGCATTGCTCATTCATCGTCCGCTTTCCTCTCCACCATCTTCTTCTGCAAGCAAAACAACTGCCTTTCTTCCTCGTCCGCATTCGCCACTGATCCCTTTCTAGCTTCCTCCTACCCCTCCCCGCCACCCCCAAAGATATGGGGAAGAAGGCCGCCACCCCCAAAGGGAAGCGGGCGACTGCCGCACAGGACACGGACGCAGGGGGGATCAAGAAAAGATCGGCGGAGCTGGACAAGAAACGACGGGGAGACGTGGTCCTCTTGCTCGGATCTGGATGACGATGTTTTGAAGGCAAGGTATAGATATCTGTGGGGGACGGAAGTTCCGGATGGGCATGGCACACCCAAGGTCCTGGTAGAGGGGAAAGAGGACTCGCCAGATTCATACTGATTCTTCTGTGCGTACTTCATCTGTGGCCTCTGTCCTCCCTTCTCGGATTTCTTCGAAGCCATGATGATGATCTATGGATTCCATCTCTTGGATTTCATGCCAAACGCAATGGCGTGCATGGCGATTTTTGATCATTTGTGCGAGAACTTTGTCGAGGTTGCCCCCAATGTTGACTTGTTCAGGCACTATTTTGTCCCGCCGGTGGAGAACAAGGTCCACCGCTCCAGGAATATAAGATGGATGCCTTGGGTGGCGAGGGAGAATTGGGGCTACATCCTTGGCCAACAACGCAGCAGATGGGAGGAATGGAGAGGAGATTGGTGCTGGATCCAAGACGAGGAAGCCCCAGAATTCTGCCAGGCACAGGAAGAGTGTGTTGTGCGGGACAATGTGTTGAAATAATTTGGCCTCACCGATGATAGGCCTCGCCTGGCAATAAACAGGATCACCCACCTAAGGGTTGTCGGGCTGACTATCGGTCATGTGGGGGCCGATTTCCTCCGACGCCGCATTGCACCTCTACAGAAGAGGGACAAGTTCGCTTGGCAGTATGGAGATACTGCAGATAGGATGAGGTTGCTCCCTGGCCCAACCAACAATATGTCGGTCTATGGCGATGCTTGGTTGTGCAAACAATTGTCAGCAGCCTTGGGCCGTTCAAGTTGCCGGCAAACGTCATCCAAGTGAACATCTACTCTGCCCGGGACCAGATCCTGAAATGGATGCCAGATTGCAATGCTCATGGAGTTTCGGGTGATTGGCAGTTACCCGCGCTTGTCGAAGAGCTTGCGTGGTCCTCCGGCCTGGTGGAAAAGGCTACCAGGTGGAGCATAATATGTACAAGTGCACTTCCAAGTTGGAGGAGGCGTATATCAGGAGGTGGCTCGAGGAGGACAGGGCATTTTATCCCACCGCAAAGGCAAAGGCCGGGAAGGGAGCGAAGGAGAAGGGGAAGGTTGAGGGCGAAGTCTTCTCCCCTGGCAGAGACGAGGCGCAAGCCAGAGAGGACGCTACCGGGGATGATCCTGCCGGGAGTGAGCTTACCAGGAACGAGCCTGCCGGGGATGAGCATGTTGGGGACGGGCCTTCTGGGATTGAGGCTCTGTACACCGCAGCGGCAGAGGCCCAGGAGGAAGAGGGGGTTGAGGAGGCAGAGGAAACCCAGGAGGTGTGGCTCGCGGCAGACCCTCACGCCCTGATGCAGAGCATCCCACGTTCATCCCCATGTACACTCCGACTACTCTCCAAGCCCGAACAGGACATATGACGAGACCTCGAACATACACCATTGGACACAAGGTGAACTCGCTCCTCTGCGAACCATCACTTTCCATATGTGAGACATGGGCTACTACCTCAAATATATGTGCTATGCATGACTAGGAACAAAGCGGAAGACCATGGTGTAATGCCCACGATGCGGCTATATCTCCCATGTGTCGAGGCACGACTTAGAGGCATAACCGCATTGTGGTTTAGTCGCAAGAAGGGTCATCTTCACAAAATCCCATGTAATGAACAAGAATGGGATAAAGAGTTGGCTTACAATCGCCACTTCACACAATACATAAATAAATCATACATCAATCAGAGTACACACATAGGTCCGACTACGGAACCAAAATAAAAAAAGACAACCCCAAATGCTAGATCCCTGATCGTCCCAACTGGGCTCCACTACTGATCATCAGAAAACGAAACATAGTAACGACCAAGGTCCTCGTCGAACTCCCACTTGAGTTTGGTAGCATCACTTGCACTGGTATCCTCGGCGCCTGCAACTGTTTGGAAGTATCTGTGAGTCACGAGGACTCAGCAATCTCACACCTGCGAGATCAAGACTATTTAAGCTTAAGGGTAGGAAAGGGGTAGTGAGGTGGAGCAGCAGCAAGCACTAAGCATATATGGTGGCTAACATACGCAAATAAGAGAGAGGAGAGAATCAACGGAACGGTCGTGAAGCTAGCATTGATCAAGAAGTGATCCTGAACTCCTACTTACGTCAAACATAACTCAAAAGCCTTGTTCACTTCCCGGACTCCGCCGAAAAGAGACCATCACGGCTACACACACGGTGGATGCGTTTTAATTAAGTCAAGTGTCAAGTTCTCTACAACCGGATATTAACAAATTCCCATCTGCCACATAACCGCGGGCACGGCTCTCGAAAGTTTATACCCTGCAGGGGTGTCCCAACTTAGCCCATTATAAGCTCTCACGGTCAACGAACGATAAACCTTCTCCCGGGAAGACCCGATCAGTCTCGGAATCCCGGTTTACAAGACATTTCGACAATGGTAAAACAAGACCAGCAAGACCACCCGCTGTGCCGACAAATCCCGATAGGAGTTGCACATATCTCGTTATCAGGGCACACCGGATGAGCCAGACGTCGGGTTGGCATAGACCCTGGTTGCCCAGGGGGCGCCGGACATCGCTCGGTTTGGACCAGCACTCGAAGGAGAACTGGCCCGGGGGTTAAAATAAAGATGACCCTTGAGTCTGCAGAACCCAAGGGAAAAAGGCTTAGGTAGGCAAATGGTAAAACCAAGGTTGGGCCTTGCTGGAGGAGTTTTATTCAAAGCGAACTGTCAAGGGGGTCCCATAAATCACCCAACCGCGTAAGGAACGCAAAATCAAGGAACATAACACCGATATGACGGAAACTAGGGCGGCAAGAGTGGAACAAAACACCAGGCATAAGGCCGAGCCTTCCACCCTTTACCAAGTATATAGGTGCATTAATTAAATAAGAGATATTGTGATATCCCAACATAACCATAAACCAACATGGAGCAATCTTCATCTTCACCTGCAACTAGCAACGCTATCAGAGGGGCTGAGGAAAAGCGGTAACATAGCCAAACAATGGTTTGCTAGGAAGGTGGGTTAGAGGCTTGACATGGCAATATGGGAGGCATGATATAACAAGTGGTAGGTAGCGCGGCATAGCAATAGAGCGAACAACTAGCAAGAAAAGATAGAAGTGATTTCGAGGGTATGGTCATCTTGCCTGAAATCCCGCAAGGAAGAAGAACGAGTCCATGAAGAAGACAAACGGATGTAGTCGAACAAATCCTCACAACTCCGGAACAAAAACGAAGGTAACAAGAGAAGCAACCCGGAAAGAAACAAACAACATAGTAAACAACCATCACATAAACATGGCATGATACACAATCAAGTATGATGCATGTCCGGTTCAATGAGCATGGCATGGTAAAGTGCAACAAACAACACTACAAATTAAGTGGAGCTCAATATGCAACGAGTTGCATATTGACGAAGCACCACATCAATTATTTAGTTCTCTCTCGTTTATGTACCCAACAATATTAAATGTTATTAAACATGGCAAGAGGTGAAGCATAATTGAACTAACTATTTAGGCAAGTTTAAGTGAGGCCGGAAACAAGAAACAACAATTCCGGAAAATCCCCATATGCATATTTAGCAATTTAATGGAAACAACAAATATAAACATTTTAAATGTTTTTATCATGATGCAGATGACATTTACAAGTTTTATGCAATTTATGAAAATGTTCACATGAGCATGTTTTGAAGCATGATAAGAGCATTTGTCGCCATGATGGAATGAAAGGGTGCCATGGCGACAATAACGGGAATGGTGCAACGACAACATTCCGATGATCCGGCAATTCGTGGAAATGCCGGTGCAAAAGAACAAGTGTGCGGAACATGCAACAGTGACGGGGAGTGATCCCAGTAACCGGGTGTCCCACGAGTCGACGGCATGGCAAACGAGGAGGAACGATCAAGCGGCGATTCGAACATGGTGCAACCATGGGCATCTCATACAACACATCACATGCATTCGTTCATGGCGGTCACAACAGCGGTTATACCTTCGAAGTGTGCATTTCGGGGCGGACGGGTTCGAAGTGGAAGTAGTTGTACACGTTCCGTAGATGTTCGGGTCGTCGGTAGAGGTACTTGGTGAAATCCACGAGATCCGTAGTTGTACATGGTCTTCGTGTTGTAGTCTGACTTGGCGATTCCAAAACGTTCACCGATAGTGGAACTGGGCGGTCTCGACGGTCGTCGTGGTACTTGTCAGTCCGCGAAGTCGATCTCGGGGTCTTGGCCTATTCATCGTGGACAAAGTTGCGTCCAGCAACAACAGGATCCGGAGGTGCAGAGGCAAGGAGGAGGCCAACGACGAGGCTCTCGGCAGCGAGGGCCAGCAGTCCGGCGACGGAGACGACGGGGACGGCACGGAGCAGCGACCAGCTGCTGGTCGCCGGTGTGGGCAAGACAAGGGGCGGCGGAGCTTGCCGGGGTGGCGCGAAAGAGAGGAGGCGGAGCTCCTGCAGGGTGTAGCCACGACGAGGGGGAGGTCGAGGCCGGTGGCGCTGCAGCATGACGGCACGGCGGCCGGACGTCATGGCGGACGCAGCAGGGAGGCAGAGGAGCGGGACTCCGGCGACGAGATGCAGCGGCGGAGCTTCGATCTCGGCCGACAGAGACCATGGAGCACAGCGGCGGAGGTGACCGGCGAGCAGGAGGTGCGGGCGTCGGGGCCATGGGGATCGGGCACGAGGAAGAGAGCGAGAGGAGGGAGAGATGGGGATCAGGCGCGAGGCGGGTGTGGCAGCGGGCACGGGAACGAGAGGAAGAGATGGGGATCGGGAGAGAGTGTGGTGAGGGGCTAGGGTTAGAGCTGGTGGGGGCACCGGCTGGGCTGCTGGGAGGAAGGATGGGCCGGCCTGGGCTGTCTCTCTCCTCTCTCATACTTTCTTTAACAGAAAAGAATTAGAGAGAAGAAAAGAAAGAGAGGGTTAGGGAGAGAAGTTGGACATGGGGATAATTTTCCCGGGCTCATAAAAATGCGCAGAATTTGACAAACATGGCCTGAGGATTTTTAGAGGAAGTAAAATCCACACGTGTTGGATTTAACTTGGCAAGTTTGAATTTCGAAACCCATTCAAATGAACTTCAAATGGGTTGAAATTATAGGAGATGACCCTACACAATAGATGTGATTTATGGGCAGATTTGGAACATTAATGGGTAGAGTAAAATTGCAACTCAATTTTACTAAAAGGCCCCAAAGGAAGAAAAGAAGTTGAGTAGGATAAAAGGAAATTTGAAGAACGGTGCATATGTGTTATGGGTGATTCCAAGCCAATGGAATGGTTTAATATAGCTCCCTAAATATTAGGAGGATATGTTTTAAAGAGAAACCACCATGTGAGTTCCCTCAATTTAAATGTACCAAAGATGCATACAATTTATTTATCTGAGTTTTTTTTAAAAGGGTTGCATGATGACATGATGCAATGCAAGAGATGCAACAAACAAAACAAATCACACGACGAAACTCAGAGCATCTGGAAGTCTTCTGTAGCGTCAGTCTCGGGGCGTGACTGCGAGGACACCAAGTACAAGGAACTACCGAAGAAGCTGCAGCGAGCAGACGTCCGGACGACACTGGACGACCGGCCTCTCACAGCGAGCGGACGTCCGACCCTCGGCGGACGACCGGCGCCTGAAGACCAGCCTACGCCTGCTATAGCCCTCCCAGCGAGCGGACGTCTGACCCCGCACCGGACGTCCGGCAATATTAACGGAAGTCTGAGACTTCTGGACGTCCGGTATCCCGACCACAGAACACTTTCAGCGGACGTCCGGCGGTAGCAGACGACCGGTCCCCCTGGAACCACCGGACGTCCGGTGCCCAGCGGACGTCCGGTCCCTGGCTGTGTCCAGTTTCGGCCTGAGGCCGATGTACCCCTTCACTTTGCCCCCATTTGCACTATGACTATAAATAGGAGACCCCCTCCTCCTAGTTAGGGTTAGCAAAGGATTAGCTCATGTTTGTGTGAGAGCTTTGCTCATCCACTTGGTTACCTTCTCCTCGGAGATCGCGCCTCCACCGAGAAGATCCTTCCAAGCGGATTCAACACCCCCTCTTGGGTGGCCCCATCAAGACCTCCTCACGAAGAAGAACCGGTTACCCTTTGTATCGTCCTTTGTTGATCGTAGATCTTGTATCTCCTCTTGTGTTTTCCCTCGTGATTCCCCTTGTGTTCTTCGTGTTATTAGTTGGGATCCACTCCTTTCGTGAAAGATCGGCCATCTAGGTTCCACCCTACATCATCTTGGTATCATTTGCCACATTTATCATGATTTCGGAGACTCCCCGTTGTGTTTTCTAGCCTATTTTTGTTGATTTCGTCCTAAATTCGAAAATTCCCCACCAAAAATAGCCCCAATTTTTTTGTGATTTGTTGGTTTGATGATGTTTTGTTGGATTTAATCCATGAATTTGCTTGATTTTGAGTGGATCTAGCATTTCCCCAAGTTTCCCCATTTTCCATTCACGAAATCTCTTCAATTTTGACCCCAAAATCCCAAAATTCCGCCCAGAATCGCGTCCCGAAACTCGCATCTCGCGTTGACCCCGACCCACCGGACGACCGACGTTTTACGGACGTCCGGACCCCCCATGAAGCACCGGACGTCCGTCATCCACCGGACGACCGGAACCTACCAACAGAACGAAATTTACGGATTTCCGAGCCCGACCGGACGTCCGACAACCGGACATCCGTCCATTTACGGACTAATTTTTGTTTTGGTCATAACTAATTTATCTGAACTCCGATTTTGACGTTCTTTAGCTCGTTTTGAAGCTCTTGACATCCCACTTCCCACAAAAATATCACCATCATCATTTGACTCCATCAAATTTTGAAAACTTTGGCATCTTTGCCTAGGCCTTACACCACATCATCCGCTACACCACCTCCGACTTCCGCAACCTAACCCTTTTTGTTTCCCATCGCATATGTGGTTGCTTGAGTAGTGATTCAAGTCTCCTAAGGTGTTTTGGCTACTTAGGGACGGTTGCTTCCCCATTGTAACACCCCAAAAATTTAACCATGATTTATTGATTTAAGTTTTGCCAGGAGAATTTTTTTAATTTTTCTGGATTTATCTTTGGTTTCAGAACCTTTCTTTTCTTTGATATTGTGGAGTTTTTGCCCCAAGTAAAAAAAAACTTTTCAAAGATATTATTTGGACTTGTATACCCTCTCTTGAACATTTCTTTTATCAGTGAAATTTTCTATATGATTATTTTCCTTGAGCTCTATATCTTTAAAAATGATTTTTCTTAAGCTTTAGAGCCTCTTTTGCACTACAACCCTTTGATAGATTTATTTAAAAATCCCACCAAAATTTGGGGATGACATGTGATGTTCCTAGATCACTTTTGTGCAAAAATACCCTTTAGTCATTTGGATATTTTGAGCTTTTCCCAAGTTTTCAAATCTGGTCCAGTTTGCACTTTTGCACTACAACCTATTTAAATATTTCTTTAAAACTTACACCAAAATTTGGGGATGTTAGTAGGAGTATATTATTCAACTTTATGCAAAAACACACTGGTGTTCTATGGAAAATTTGAGCAAAACATCCTCCTTTGCTCTCTGGACCAGATTGGCCTTTTCTACTGCAACTCCAATTTTTATTGCTCTGTTGCCCATGATTCTTCTTCTTGCTTATAGTCCACCCTACAAAACCCTTAAGTTCAGGAGAATGCACCCATGAGAATATTTTTGGTCCATGAAACTATGCCTTTTCTTCTGTCCAGAAATGGTTCTCTCAAAAACTTCCACTAGCAAGTTTCTGTTTTTGCCAAACTAACCTTGCCATCCTCCTTTTCATCTAAAGAGACTAGGATCTGGAGATTTTGGCCACCCCAAGAGTTGCCTAGATGCCCTTAGCATTCTGTCAAGCACCTTGTGTGCATGGTCAGATTTGACATAATTTTTAGTTTGCACACTGGACCTACTTACTTTGCCTAACCACCATGTCCACTAACCTCCTTGCAAACAATAATCTAGACCTGCCAAACCTCACATGATGTGGAGCCCTCTAGCATGCCATGGCATTTTGCCGAACAGCTCGCGTGCGTGCGCTGGGCGCACCCAGAGCGCACGTTTTGCACGCGTGCGCACCGAGTCGCCGCGTCCCACTGCCGTCGCCCCGCGCTTGCTCTGGCCCTGCCCCACTCGCAGCCGACATGCCCCGACTCCTCCCTCGTCGCAGAGCCGCTCCTGGAGGTCCACAGCGCCGCCGTCAGGTCGGCCGTGGCCGCTAGCGGCCGGCCACAGCAGGCCCCTGCCCGGGACGGCGCCGCCCGAGCCACAGCCGCGCGCCAGCTCGCCCTGAACAGCTCGAGCTCATCCTCTCACCCTGCCAGACCCCGCCAGCCATCGCCACGCGCCCCCTGGCTACAGAACGGCGGTTCGCCGTCGAGCTTATCCCCGGCCGCCACGGAACCGACCTACTCGCGCTATAAATAGGACCCGAGCTCGCCTAGGCCCTCAGGCAACCTCAAGCCAACCCTCTGGAGCTCCCCTAGCCCGCAATCGACGGAGGAAGGCCGTCTTCCCCATCTCCGGCAGGTTCGGCCGCCGCCACTCCCCGGCTCCGCTTGTCGCAACCAGAGCCTCCCCCGTCCTACCAGTGCCACCATCCCCTTCCCCTCGATCTCGCGGAGCCACCCAACACCTCAAATTCGCTCGGGAACCGTAGTAGCACGAACCCCCAAACTCACCCGAAGCTGCCGTCCGCCGCGTAGCTTGCCGCCGGCGACTCCCTCCATCCCCGCCACCTCCTCGACCACCGGGAGGACCGCCCTGGCCTGGCGGATCCATCCCCGCCCTCAGAACCCCGCGAGGAGCCGCCGTTCGCCGGCGTGGATCGCCGGAGCCCCGCCTCTGTTCGGCCAGAGGAGGAAGGAGGCGGGGGCGACCGGTCAAACCTGACCAGTGGGCCCCCTGGACCCACTGTCAGCGACCCCGAGCCGGTCCACGCTGGCTAAGCGGACACGTAAAGCGCAGAGTACGTTTTCCCCTCGAACCGTTTTTCTTTTCTGTTTCTTTTATTTATTTATTTTTAACAGAAAGTTGACTAAAATTTGACTGGCTATAACTTTTTAAATAAAACTCCAAATGAGTTGATTCTTTTTGCTACCTCTCTCAAATTTCATCTAGTTTGTTTTCATATTTATTTGAAAAAAAATT
The DNA here is from genome assembly GCF_018294505.1 of Triticum aestivum. Classification (NCBI taxonomy): domain Eukaryota; kingdom Viridiplantae; phylum Streptophyta; class Magnoliopsida; order Poales; family Poaceae; genus Triticum; species Triticum aestivum. Next base: position 174,778,153 of record NC_057805.1, on the reverse strand, counting down.
CAGACAACTTTTGTACTGTTTTGAAACTATGTGTTAATTTGAATATTTTCAAAAATAGGATTTTTGGAGAGAGGAGAAAACTTTCAAAAGTTCTGGAATGCACCCTGCCTCTCCACAACTTGAAGGCAAGCATTCTGAACCCTGGCATAATATTGTCGTGTGTTGTTTGATATGGTTACAACACCCCTCGTCTCGGAGTTTCCATTATTTTATGCGATGATATGAACATACTCATAAGTGCATATTGATGATTCCGTGCTATTGGAATTTGATACGTTGTGATAGTAATCACCATCGTATGCCTTTCATGCATACCGGAAGGAATCCGGGAAAGCCTCTGTCTTGGGTAGACATGGGCTTGTCTCTAGTCCTCCGTCGAGACGGTTGTGTCCGGTATGGCATGATGAGGTATAGTGAGTGGTGATTCTGTCCGTTGGTTGAAATATATCTGTTATGCTAATCATGCAGGGAATACTAAAACCTCCTGAGTCGACCATAGATCAAGTCTTGTTCAAGTAACCCCCATACTTGTTTCGTACTACCACTTGTCCCTGCCATAGGTAGGGTACGGCTCAGTAAGTTGTCAACCCCTTTACTAGCACACACCGTACAGAGAGGCCATGGTGGAAGATACCGGCTGCACCCGGTAGGCATGCCACCTGGTCCGGGGGCATGGGTGTTTCCGGTTGGGACCGAGAGGGGGCACCCCTTAGAGCGCGCGATATAAATTTGATCCCATGCTACGCGAGGTTGTAGCGTCCCCGCTCAGAGTTTTGCTTAACAGGTGTCGTGGGTGATTCCAGACACCGGTAAGTTAGGCTGGTGTGTGCGGTCAGGTGTGTTTTCAATTGAAAGTCCGTGGACGGAATTAGTCCTGATGGACTAAAGGAATCTGTTACTCGTGGGTAAAGAGTACACCCTCTGCAGAGGTTAAATCTATTCGAATAGCCGTATCCATGGGTAAGGACTACAGTCTGAGATGGGTCAAGTGTCGGTCTTAGTGTCGGTCTTCGGAGGAGAAAACTGTTAAACCAGAACTTGCATCATGAATTGTGACTTGTGATGATTATGATTATTATTATTATGGACTAACCCATTATATTATTTGAATTATCGAGTATCCCTGGGACGGTTCTACCTCCTGGATATTCACTATGATCCTTTTATTTATAAGCCCTTTATGTGGTGTCGCTAAGACGCCCGACTATGGCATGCTTGTTATTCCCCTTATTTATAAGCCCTTTATGTGGTGTCGCTCAGACGCTCGACTGTGGCATGCTTGTTATTTGTTTACTTTATAAGCCCTTTATGTGGTGTCGCTCAGACGCCCGACTGTGGCATGCTTGTTATTTGTTTACTTTATAAGCCCTTTATGTGGTGTCCCTCAGACGCCCGACTGTGGCATGCTTGTTATTTGTTTACCTTATAAGCCCTTTATGTGGTGTCGCACAGACGCCCGACTGTGGCATGCTTGTTACTTATTTTACTTTATAAGCCATTTATGTGGTGTCGCTCAGACGCCCGACTGAGGCACGCTTTTTGTTGTCGTCATTTCGAGGCGTCGCTTTAGACACCCGATCGGTGCATTTTTATTTCTATTCTCGGATTGCATATTCATGTTTTATATGAACAACCTGCTTGCGTGCAACATGGGTTTTGATTTCATGACTGACGTTGTGATCATAGAATATTTCAGAGCATGATTATCGTTTGTTATATTATACCCGTGTTCATAATGTTTTGCGAGTACATTCAAAGTACTCACTGGCTTGTCCCTGGCTATTGTCTTGGCCAGATTTCTTGCTTGGAGAGCAGCGTTGCGATGTCAGCCCCGGAACCCACGCAATGGTGACAACAGCCTCGCGAAGATAGGAGTTAACCTGGTCAGCTGTTCCTGTGGGAAATGGAGTCCCATGGCCACTGATGAACCAGAAACTGCTTCCGCCATCAACCACTAGAAACCAGTTGTTGTACTCATAGGCCAGAATGGTCTTGTACTACATATTATGTATTTTGCTTGGAGTTTCTGTATCAAGTTGGTGCCTCATCAGCTAACAGTAATCCTGGGGCTGGTGAGCGCAAGGGCCATTTTCTGGGAATTGATATCCCGAAAATCCGGTCCTGACACTCATCAACCACCACCACCCCTTCCACATAGGCTTACCCACCATACACTTCCACCCCAACTTAACCCAATTTTGTTTGAGCTTGTTTGAGTTGTGGCTTGTGTCTCCTAAGGTGTTTCGCCTACTTCGGGAGGACAACTTCAACATTGACTCGCATAACCCATCATTCCACTTCCGCATTGCCTAGTGCAACACCACCACCGCATTCCGCTACCACCATTTGACATTCTCCTTTGGAGATTTTTAGTTCGCGGTTTTTCCGTTTCCTAAGGTTAGGGACGAGTCTCCATGATCCTGGTATCTACATCAAGAACACCACCACTCATCATCGTACAAGGACGGTAATCTCGACGACACCATTGTATACCCCCTTGCAATTCCATTGATAACCCCTAGCCCATTTTGCGTCACTTGCCTATCGAGACTAGCCATTTGAGTATTGCCGGCAACGTTACTTGTGCACAATAGTGATCTACACCTTCCATTTCATACATACCATATCATCTTGGCATCATATCATCCATTGTGTCACAAGTTTGTTCCCGCATATACACATTTGCTATCTTGGTTTGTGCATTGTGCAAAAGTGCCCAAAAAAAAGAAAATAAGCTTTTAAGCAAAAGAAAAAGACAGAAAAGAGCTTGTAAGCAAGTGCCATAGCATCATAGTGCATTACAATATATCATACTCGATCATCTTGGATCATCTTGTGCTAAAGCACCGGAACATACATACATAGCATACCTGGGATAGCAAGTTTATCCATTTTGCATCTTATAGGTTGTGCACAAGTGTCGTATCCGCCTATTGAGCAATCGTGCTAGTGCCTCTCTTGAGTTATGCAACACGAGCGTTTTCCATGGATTCCACATTTTGTGCTCATTCCTTGGTTGCACGACCCCAATTATCTATCCGTGTGTGCGATTCCGTGTGCCATACATTGCTATTGGTCTACTTGTTACACTTGCGAATTTGTGAATCTCTTTCAACATTATTGACTCTTGCTAACATTTTGCATCAAATTTTTGTGACAGTATCCTCACCGAGCTCGACCATAAGCCTTATTTGTGTAGGTGTGAGAAATTGACAAGATCGGTACCAATTGTGCTATTTCCTTGTTACATCATTGAGTGATCATTGATCCATTTTCAACATCGGTCAAGGTACATTTGGTATAGTTCTTCTCTTTCTCCCACTCATATTTGCTCGAGTCTTGTGATGGATAGGCAAGGCATTTCATCTCCGGTCTTCGACAACAACGGCGGCGTGAACAACTACATCACCAAAGCGTCCATCTTCGATCTACGACGACAAATGCAGGGCGCACAATCTACCTTGCGAGAGTGCCTCGACAACCTCGCCATCGACATACACCACTCCGAAGTAAGGAAAAGGGACTACATTGACACCAAGTTGGGCGAGCTAAAGGATCAACTACGAGACATGGTTTCTGACTACAAGTCTTCTTCCCCTTCATCATCCTCAAGGCGGCGGCGAGCAAGTCGGTCATATTCGGAGCGCCAAAACGATGCAAGCGCAAGTCATCCACGTCCAGATCTCCATGGCGATCACCATCACGTTCGTGATCCACATCGTCATGAAGGGAAAGTCACCTCCAAGCATCATGTGCACGACGACGACGAACGACATCTACTACGAGCTCAAGTATGACAACGACGCCATCTTCATGAAGATGCTCCACAAGCGCAAACGTACAAGTCCCAACAAGCCATACTTCACGCCAAGTCCAAGCTCCATGAGCAAAAGAGAAGACCGCGAGACGAGCACCACCAAGACGGAGCTATGGCTACACCAACCACTTCGGCATGTTCGCCATGTGTTCTCAAGGCATCTTCGCCTTTGGACATATGGCATCTTCGCCTACTTCCCGTGAGTTCGCCTACATCGACAGCTTCAACAACAAGGCGACCACCTATGAGCGAGGGCGACACTTCCATCTTTGGAAGCCCTTCAAGGAAGATGGCCGAGCATGGGAAATTCCGTACGGTCATGGAGACGAGCTACGAGGTGCCAAATCATATGGTCCTCCAACAACAAGATGGTGACGAGAAGGTTGAGCATGGGACTATCCCTTCAACTAAGCCGGCAATAGGAGTTGAGCATGGAGAAATTTGCACCAACATCTCTCCGACACCCACATATCATTAGATGACCCAATTGCCATGTGAGGAGAGCCACCAACCCATGAGTGATATGAGTGACTCCACCATATGTGACATAGAGTGCATTTCCTATGAGAGGATGAGTGTGACCACCACTAGCCCCACACATGAGAGCATGCCGCACATCCTATGTGAGGGTGAGAGCCATTTGAGTGACTCCACCAACCATATGATTGAGAGCATCTTACCGGGAGTGTGTGAGCCACAACACTTAGTGAGTGAGGTATATGAGATGGCACGTGAGACCACTATGATTTCTAATGACTTAACCTCTACTCCTAGTGTGTTTTCTTCTTTGGTGCTAGGTCTCCTACAGGACGACATGCCTATCCTCGACGAGTCCATACCTCCAATGGAGACAACGATGGCCATGGTGCACGATGATGCACCCCCCACATGGTTGCATCAAGATGAAGATGACAACGACTTGTTCTTCAACACATCACCTACAACACATGAGCGATGCTCTAAAGGTAACTTAGGTGATGGTGCTTCTCTTGTCCCACTAGTTGACTATATTACCAATGATTGCTTGCATGATGTTGACACACCTATTACCATGCTTCATGCTAGTGCGTCTTCCTCATGTCATGACTTACCAATTTATGATGACTATGTTGATGAGCATGTTGAGTTGCCTAGTTCTGATGCTATGCTCCATAGGATATCATGTGAAAATTCTATTGGTCACGTCATGTTTGACAATCCTTTGAACATGTCATATGCTATGAGTGAGATCTCCCATATTGCATCATTTCCATCTCAACATAGTAACTATGCATGCCCCATAAAAATAAATCCCATTTGCACTTATGGAATAGATGACAAGATGATGGTCATTGGCTTTTGTTTTTCATGCGATGATATTGCCATGCTTCCTTTACATAATTTGCGCAATTCATCTACTATGCCATGCCATGATCACATTGTTCCGAATATGCATTGTTTTCGATGTTGTCAATATTCTCCATGTGATGTTTCCACTAATACTCATGAGGAGACCCCCATAGTTTCCTCATACATATTGCGTCCACCATATGCATTCCATGAATAACAATGCTCTACATATTTCCCATGATGCTTTACACAATTTGAGTCACCATTATGCTATACATAATGACAAACCTATCATGATGGATGACATGTTTCTATATCACGCATCTCATTTATTTGAGCATTGGATATTTTGTGCTAACCAACACAAGCACGTGTGCATCATGATGGATGATGTGTACATATACCATGCACACACAATTTTCCCCTTGCCTTTGTTTTGTGTACGTAGTCATGTATACTCGTGAACCTCTGAATCCCAAGAGTTGACGAAACGAGCTCTTGAGAGCAACGATGACTTGGGATCCCGTGGACTATCATTCCCACCATTCCTTTTGCGCAAGGACTACGCGCATCTCTTTTACTTGGCTCTCACACGGCTATGGGCTATTTACCATTTGTCACCTTATGCTCATTTTCCCGTGTTCACTTTGCATGTTATGCTTGCTTCTATGCCTTTGCCATGCAATTGTGACCCTTGCTTGCATCTACCCATGACTCACCATTATGCTACTCCTATGTGTATTTGCATGCTTGGTGGAGATCCTTGTTGCTATTGCCATGTTTATCATGTGCCTCATGCTATTGTTGATTCTTGTGTTGGGAGAGTCATGATGTCCCATTGCTATTTACATATGGACTCTCGCCAATACATTGATGATACTTTCATCGTATCTTGCTTTCATGCTTGTGCTATGTCATGTGAATTATTCATGCACACTATTTGCACCCATGACATGTTTGCCATAATTCCTTCTAGTACGTTGCATCTTCGCACTACTAGCTTGCTTGACTTGACCACTATGATTACTTTCTTGGTTGCATCACCCATGTTCCACTCTTACTCGCTTTATTGGTTTGATGACATATATGTTCATGCCTCTCACATGATATATCTTTTTCATTGTCGATTGCCTCCAATTGTTGCATCTATGCTTATTGATCTTGGAGACTTTGACACTTTACTTGTGATGCATGCTTGTTTGATTGAGCCTGTTGTATTTGGTTGTTCTCGCATCATATGCCTCCATACTATGAAATGATCCCTTGTTCTTTCTTATGATGAGCATGATGCATACACTTGTTGGGTATCTTACCACACGAATGTTAGGTTTCGCATTTACGCTAACCTCATTTGTTTTCCCGAGTGTTTGTCCTGTTCGTTCATTTTGAAGGATTCACAAGGCGATACCGTCATGAGACATATTGGTTATGTGAAGGCATACAAGATGCGCAACTCCATCATCCTTGAGAAACTCCTAAAGGTGACCTCCTTCCCTTTGAGCCATCCTCAAGTACGCATATTGGATGGGCCATTCTTTCATTGTTGTTTCCTTCTTGTTGTCTACCTGATACATCTATTGGATGGAGGACCGGCATTGGAGATGGACCCTATGGACCTTCAAGTTGAGGAGTGCTCGGACTTAGTGGATTCACCAACGGACCACCATTTCTAACACGACATTGAGCCATGGTACAACAACTCCCATAACAAGTTTGCACTTTATACATGGATTGACTTGCATTATGATTGCCTTGGTGCATCTTGTATTTCTATGTCATCCATGATATATGAGCTTGAGCACTTTCTTAGCAAATTTGTTGTGATCTTCCTTGATGGCATATTCATACATAATGACCACATTGCCTACCATCAATTGCATGATAACATAATCATATTGAGCATCCATTGCTATATTCATGCTATTGATAAACCGTTTCCCTATGACATCATTTTGCACCGTGGTTTCATTGATCATATTCACAACACATTTTTGTGCACAATGATTGCATTTGCTCCCATGAATGCTTTGCATACCATTCTAGATCATCTTGATAAGCTTCATGCGCTTTGTCACGAACAATCTTGCCGCACGGACTCATTCTTACATGATGGACACTTTGTGTGCGCTAACCATTGTATTTCCAAGTGTTGTTTGTGTTTGCTCTTTTTGCATGTATACCACTCCGGCGACACCTTGGAGTACTTGGATTGCGCCATGTTTTCAACTCCGTCCAACTACAAGTTCGTCCATGACAAACATTTCCATGGTGATGAGGATCACGATCTGAGGTCGGATCTTTCCCAAGGGGGAGGAGATGATGTGGAGCATCCCACGTTCATCCCCATGTACACTCCGACTACTCTCAAAGCCCCAAGAGGACATATGACGAGACCTCGAACATACACCATTGGACACAAGGTGAACTCGCTCCTCTTCGAACCATCACTTTCCATATGTGAGACATGGCTACTACCTCAAATATATGTGCTATGCATGACAAGGAACAAAGAGGAAGACCATGGACAAGACGGCAAGGACACCAAGTACAAGGAACTACCGAAGAAGCTCCAGCGAGCGGACGTCCGGACGACACCGGACGACCGGCCTCTCACAGCGAGCGGACATCCGACCCTCGGCGGACGACCGGCGCCTGAAGACCAGCCTACGCCAGCTACAACCCTCCCAGCGAGCGGACGTCCGACCCCGCACCGGACGTTCAGCAATATTAACGGAAGTCCGAGACTTCCGAACGTCCGGTATCCCGACCACAGAACACTTTCAGAGGACGTCCGGCGCTAGCGGATGACCGGTCCCCCTGGAACCACCGGACGTCCGGTGCCCAGCGGACGTCCAGTCCCTGGCTGTGTCCAGTTGTGAGATGAGGCCCATGTACCCCTTCACTTCGCCCCCATTTGCTCTATGACTATAAATAGGACACCCCCTCCTCCTAGTTAGGGTTAGCAAAGGATTAGCTCATGTTTGTGTGAGAGCTTTGCTCATCCACTTGGTTACCTTCTCCTCGGAGATCGCACCTCCACCGGAGAAGATCCTTCGAAGCGGATTCAAGACCCCCTCTTGGGTGGCCCCATCAAGACCTCCTCACGGAGAAGAACCGGTTACCCTTTCTATCGTCCTTTGTTGATCGTGGATCTTGTATATCCTCTTCTGTTCCGAGGATCTAGCACATGTGTGACTATATCTTGTTGGTTTTAGTGATTCCCTTGTGTTTTCCCTTGTGATTCCCCTTGTGTTCTTCGTGTTCTTAGTTGGGATCCGCTCGTTTTGTGAAAGATTGGCCATCTAGGTTCCACCCTACATCACGCCCCCGAGCTAGTCTTTGACCAGCGCCCTCGCAGGTGGGTTGCCAACCGGGGAGCGGTGGTTCCTGATCCCGCGCGTGCTACCAAGAAGGTGAAGAAGATTACCTCCAAGGGCAACAAGCCAGATGCGGTGCGCCGGCAGTCCTCCCACCTCGCTGGGGCTAAAAACCCTCCCGCCAAGCAATCGGCGGCTATGGGAGTTGACTCCAGCTCCCAGTCCGCCTCGAGCTCCTCGCAGAACTTGTCCTCGTTAGAGACCCCTCGCCTCAGCAAGGCTCAAAGCTGTTGGGAAGTTCCATTCCACTGCCCCAGAAGAGAGGCCGGGCGCCCTCACCGCCTATTGAGTTTGAGTTGGGCTTCATGCTCATCGATGACGAGTAAGAGGGAATGATCTCCTTTCCCTACAGTAGTTTTGGTATGCCTGCTTGCTCTTGTTGACTGTTCTTTTGCTTGCTGCCTTTGTCAGGGACGAGGAGGAGGAGACAGAGACCCTCATCCACCGTTCCAAACGGCTCAAGCGCGTAGAGCCACCGAAGACTGTGGAGGGCACGGTCCAGGCGGGGAGCAGCACAGACGACCCAATGCCGAGCCCCTAGCTGAGCCGCCGACACAAAAGCATGGGATTGGCCCCTCCTTTGGGGAGCGATGCAGGAGAGCTCCCAACCTCCTTGGCTGGAAGAGGAGGAGAGATGACCCAGGAGGAGCCCCTTCGAGAGGGACTTACTCCGCCCACCGATCGAGTTTAGGAGCCCCCGATGATGGCTTCGACGGGAGAGCTTGCCCAGGATGACGCCGTGGTTGTCGCGGGGGGGACGAAATTCATGGCCTGACAATTGATGTTGCGGGGGAAACTGATGCTTCCGCCCGGCAGACTCCTCCGGGTAATTCATCTGTTCTTTTCTCCCCCTTCTCTCTTTTTTTATCATCTCGCTCCATGCTTCGGGCTTCTCTAACACTTCTACTTCTTTATTATCTGCATGTAGTCTTTGCTTGCAGTACCTCAGGACGAAGAGCCTGAACTACTGGAAGAAGTGGGCAGCATAGGGAGACTTGCCACGGATGAAGCCGCCAAGATCGCTGCCGCGGAGGGACAGGTACATGCTGCCGGGAGTGTTCAGGAGCCCCTGACAGAAACGGAGCAGATTCCTGACGGCGCACCAGGGGCGGGGACAGGTACATTGTGTCGGGAGTGTTCAGGAGCCCCTCATTTGGTACTATGGCGGGGGCCTCGCAGCCATCCTCGAGCTAGTTGGCGCTGGTGCTCGCGCAGCCTGGGCTCGGAACCCCTGGATCGACAATGGCAACAAGCGCGCAACTTGATGAAGAGTTGTAGCGCTTTCTGGCGTCGTTGTACCAAGGGGTCGAAGAGGTAGATGATTCTGTCGTCGTTGCGATGGATTTGTCTTTTATGGCGTCCATAGCGGCAGGCATTAAGGAGATGTAGGGACGTCACAGCTAGAAATGGCAGATTCTCAAGGAGCAGTGAAAGTCCACCAATAAGGTGGATCAGCAATAGAGGGATAAAGTTAGCGAGTTGCATGACTAGCACGGCAAGCAGTTCCATGTCCTGATGAGGCGGTAGGAGACAATCTCTACGGCGAGAGAGGATGTCATTGCCCGGGAGGCTCGCATGGCAGAGCGCAAGGCGCTTCTGGATGCCAGAGAGCAGGACATTTCTTCACGGGAGGAGAAGCTTGAGGCCACCCTCTACGCCAAGGACGACGATCTGGAAGCCCTAGTGCAGCAACGCACCAAGGAGCTAGAGGACAAGCACAAGGCTGCCTTGGATGCCCTCACTGCTAATTCTGCCACCCAAGTGAAGAAGCTCGCTGATGACCTTGCCGCTGCATCCACTGCCAAGACCGACCTCAACCAACAGGTGACCAAGCTGACTGAAGAGCTTGCCGGGAGTGCCAAGGAGGTCGGGAACCTCAAGGAGGAGGCACAGAAGACAAATATCCTTCCGAAGGATATACAATCGCAGCTCTCCTCCAAGAGTCAAGGCCTCGAGACCGCCAACGGCACCATTGAAGATTTTAAGGCCTGGATTGGCACCATGGAGAGCTCGGTGGAATCCAGTGGAGCTCGTGAGCAGCAGCTGATAAAAGACCTGGACACCGCAAGGCGTCTTCGGAAGGATGTAGAGGACAGTTTGGTGAACCATTCCGAGCAGGTCGACCTCTGGATCAAGAGTTTGATTGACATTGGCGAGCACCTCACTGCTCAGACTGTAGTGATGGGCATGGAAGGGCTAGTCTTCTTCGTCAGCAGGCAAGAGGTCCCCAGCGTCAAGATAGGGCTCTTCTTCAACGAGCTGATCGAAAAGCTGAAGGTGCATGAGGAGGGAAGGGCCGGTCGCTTCGTGACTGAATCTCGGAAGCTTGCCCGTAACGCCCTCCTTATGGTTCTGAGCAATATCGCCTGCCGCCACCCGGACCTCGACCTTGCTGATGGCTTCAAGAAGCTGTCGGAGGGCGCAGACAGTTCTGCTACCGAGGAGAAGGCTGCCCCCCTTCCTGACAAGGTTCTGTCCATCCCAATGGCTTCACGAGGTCGCCAGGCCCGGCACTGAACTATCCCCGCCACCGCGCTGTCCTATAACAAAACATGATGCATGTCATGTGTTTAGACACCGTATGATTTATGCTTGTGTGAAACTGATGTTTTCGCTTAATCTTTGATTGCGTGTTTATCCCTTTTAAATTCTCCCGTTAGTGTTTGTATGATTAGTCCCTATGCATGTTTTGGTTACCTGCCGGTATCACATTGCTGCGATTGTCGTAAGGGTCTGGCCCTTAACATTCATCTTCGCGAGGATGCGTCCCGGCAGGTTTTTGCTTGGTAGGTTTTGACTCAGCCGCCCATTCTGCGAGTAGGCTTGGAACATAACAAGGGTGCAGACAGAGAACTAGCAAGGTGCCATCACATGAAGGATTTCCTCATACGAACACTTTGGTACTCTAGGGATAAACAAATGCGAAATCTTAAATTCATAAGGTAGCAATGACTGCATGGACTTAGCTTTCACCCTTGCTTCCTCCCATTCCCTCCGTCCGCGGCCGCTTGCCGAGTTCGCACGTCCTCGAGAGGATGGATGTCATGCGTGTTGTTCTACGGCTCCCGGAAGGGGCCGGTAAAAATCATATGTATCTTGTGGGCAGCCGGACGCGGTGCAGGGCACGATCAATTTCTCTCTCTGTCTCTCCATACTCTTTAAAGAATCTGGTGGCAGCGGGCACAGAAGTCACGCTAATGTGGACGGCCTTGCCGGAGCGATCTTGCTAAGGCACACTTGTCGGGGCATCGGTCAATGGATTCGCACCAGCGCTCCACTCAGGATTAACCTAAGCAGAGCAAATGCCGAACCGAGTTTCGCATGACGCTCATCGACAGTGGCAATGCTAAAACCCAGAGTGGCTCGATTTGTCGATAAGTGAGAGTGGCGGAGAGAGAAACTTCGTACTCATACACTTTGATCCCTTCCCCTGGACAGAACTCGCACAGTGGTCACCCCGCCCGAACCATTGGGGTTGGCTCGCCGCCGTCATTATTGATTCTTGCCGCTGCAACAGCTGTGGTGGAGGGAGGTGATGGAGATTGAATAGGGTGTGGGGGAAGCGATGTTGCTCCCCCTCTCTGTTCCCATCAACCCTGCCTTTTCTTGGGCATCACGGATGATGAAGTCGTTGATGAAGAAAACGATGATGAAGATGACACGCTGCGTATGCTTCTCGGTTTTGCGCAAGCGCTACCCCCTACCTGGCGCACCAAAGATGTCGTGGGAAACCACGGCCACCTATGGGGCCATCAGCCCCTTGTGGTTCTACAGGGGGATGAGCACATTGCACAAAGAGCTGAGAACATAGCACAACACGACAGAGATCACACGGGCAATATTACCCAGGTTCGGGCCGCCGCGAGGCGTAAAACCCTACTCCTGCTTTGGTGAATTGATGAGAGGATCGTGGTGGAGATGCAGCACTCTAGCCCGGCAGGGTTGCCGTGGGGCGAGAGCGGCTACGCGCGTATGAGTGTACAAGGGTCCGAATCCTTTCTATGGTTGCCACCGCCCTCCTTTTATAGATCAAGGGGTCACCACAATGGCAAATAAGTCATTGCGTACTGATTAGATTCGCCACTTAGCGTCACATCATGGCATGCCCGGCAAGCCTTGCCGGGTTGTTCGGCCACCATCTTGTCTGTCTGCTTGACACGTCTCTAGACGGGTGTCATTTGGAGGCAGCTGCCATGTGTCAAGAAATAGCCACTTAGTCACTTGGGGGCTTGACACCACACCAATCGATGACTTGCGTCGCTGTGAGGTGGAGTGGTGGAGCCTTGGCGGGGTAGTTCGCCTTTGGCGTTCCCGGCAGGCTTGCCGGGGCAGTCTTGGGACTTGTCTCTGGAGCAACCTCGACCTCGCCAGGCTCGCCTGCCCCGCAAGGGAGGCTTTCTCATAGTGGTATCTTAATTCCTTTGGCTCATTTTGGTCTTCTTGATCCTCTCTCTGATTCCTCAAAGAGCTAATATCTTCTGCTTGGTCTGGTTTTGGATGTTGAGAGTCGTCGGGCTAGAGGTTTACTATCCGTGCACAAGTAAGGGGTAACATACACCCCTGTCTTGTACCCCAACACCGGCAAGTTTGAAATCATAGTTGAGTACTTTTATTGCCCAATATGATTTATGTTCTAACTCAAGAGGCAATGACAAGCTTTTCCATAAACCATTTTATAAGGAGACATACCCATAGGATTTTTATAAGATGTTATGTAGGCCCAAAGTGCACCATCTAATTCCTTAGACCAATTCTTTCAGGACCTGTTGACAATTTTTTTGTAATATTAGTTTCATTTCTTTATTGCCAAGTTCAACTTGACCACTAGATTGAGGATGATAGGGTGAAGCAATTCTATGATTAACATCACATTTAGCAATCATTTTACGGAAAGCACCATGAATAAAGTGTGAACCACCATCAGTCATTAAATATCTAGGGACTCAAAACCTTGGGAAAATAACTTCTTTAAGCATGTTAATGGAAGTACTATGATCAACACTACTAGCTGGAATAGCTTCTACCCACTTAGTAACATATTCAACAGCAACCAAAATATGTCTATACCCATTAGATGAAGGAAAAGGTCCCATATAATCAAAACCATAAACATCAAATGGTTCAACAACAAGTGAATAATTCATAGGCATTTCTTGAAGCTTACTAATATTAACAATTCTTTGACATTCATAACAAGATAAAACAAATTTATGGGCATCCCTGAAGAGAGTAGGACAATAAAAACCAGATTGCAATACCTTGTGAGCAGTTCTATCTCCCGCATGATGTCCTCCATAAGCTTCGGAGTGACATTTCCATAGGATTTGTTCCTATTAATGCTCAGGTACACAACGTCTAATAATACCATCTACTCCTTCTTTATGTGAAACTGCGTGGTATGTATTTAGCAACAATTTAATTAGCATAGTCAGGAAACCAAGGAGAATTATGAGAAACATTTAAAACATGAAGTTGTTCATCAGGAAAACTATCATCAATAGGTAGTGGGCCATCAAGAATATTTCCTAACCTGGACAAGTTATCAGTTATGGGGTTCTCAGCTCCTTTTCTATCAATAATATGTAAATTAAATTCTTGTAGCAAAAGAACCCACCTGATGAGTCTAGGTTTAGCATCTTTCTTTACCAGAAGATATTTTATATCAGCATGATCAATGTGAACATTTACTTTAGAATCAACAATATAAGATCAGAATTTATCACAAGCAAACAAAAGTGCTAAAAATTCTTTTTGGGTACTAGCATAATTTCGTTGAGCACTGTCTATAGTTCTACTCGCATAATGAATAACATTTAATATCTTATCAACTCTCTGTCCTAGAACAACACCAACACCATAATCACTAGCATCACACATAATTTTAAAAGGCAAGTTCCAATCAAGTGGTTGTACTATAGGTGCAGAATTCAAGGTTTTCTTAAGTGTTTCAAAGGCTTCTACACAATCATCATAAAAACAAATGGAACATCCTTTTGTAAAAGATTTGTAAGAGGCCTGGAAATTTTAGAGAAGTCTTAAATAAATCTCCTATAGAAACTAGCATGACCAAGGACACTACAAATACATTTAATATCTTTAGGACATGGGATTTTCTGAACTGCATCAACTTTAGCTTTATCCACCTCAATACCTCATTCAGAGATTTTGTCCCCCAAGACAATACCTTCATTAACAATAAAGTGGCACTTCTCCCAATTCATGTCAAGATTATTTTGCTCACATCTCTGCAAGACTCGATCAAGCTTGCTTAAGAAATCATCAAAAGAAGTTCGGTAAACAGAAAAATCATCCATGAAAACCTCTACAATCTTTACACAAAAATCAGAGAATATAGCAGTCATACATATTTGAAAGGTAGCAGGTGCATTGCATAAACCAAAAGGCATACGTCTATAAGCATATGTTCCAAAAGGGCAAGTAAAGGTGACTTTCTCTTTATCAGGTTGTGAAACATGTATTTGAGAAAAACCAGAATATCCATCAAGAAAGCAAAAGTGTGTGTGCTTAGATACTCTTTCTAACATTTGATCAATAAAAGGCAGAGGGTAATGATATTTTCTAGTTGGTTTATTTAATTTTCTAAAATCAATTACCATTCTATAGCCAGTCACAATTCTTTGTTGAATAAGCTCATTTTTATCATTGGGAACAACAGTTATACCTCCCTTCTTTGGGACACAATGAACGATACTTACCCATCTACTATAAGCTATAGGATAGATTATACCTACTTCAAGATGCTTTAACATTTCAGTTCTTACCAGTTCTTTCATTGTAGGATTCAAACATCGTTGGTGACCAACAACGGGTTTAGCATCAGGTTCCGTATTAATCTTGTGCTGAAAGAGAGTGGGACTAATGACCTAAAGATCATAAAGAGTATACCCAATAGCAGCTTGGTGCTTCTTCAGAATTTTCAATAATATTTCTTCTTCATGTTCTGAAAGGTTAGCACTAATAATAATAGGATATATCTTTTTCTTATCAAGACAAGGATATTTCAAAGTGTCTGGCGATTGTTTTAATTCCAACATGGGATCATTTTCAGGTGGAGGAGGACCTCCTAGAGTTTCAATAGCCAAATTGTGTTTGAGCAGAGGTCGTTATTCAAAGAAATTTTTATCTATTTCATTTATTTCATGCATATGCATATGATTTTCATGGTCTAGCAAATATTGTTTTATTGGATCATAGGAGGCACGGCAATAGAAGCAAGGCCAATTATTTCATCCTTACTAGGTAACTCTTTCGTATGAGGTTGTCTTCTAAACTTGGAGAAAATAAGCTCATGAGACTCATCACCAAAACTAACACCGACATTTTCTTTTTCACAATCTATTTTAGCATTAACGGTGTTCAAGAAAGGTCTTCCAAAAATAATGGGACAAAAATCATCTTGTGGGAAACCAAGCACTAGAAAATTAGTACAATATTTTAATTTCCCACACAAGACGTCAACATCTCTAACAATCCCAAGTGGTGTGATGGTGTCTCTATTAGCAAGTTTACTAGTAACATCTACGTCTTCTATTTCAGCGAGTGCTATATCATTCATAATTCCTTGATATAAGGTGAAATGGATAGAACTCACACTAGCACCCAAGTCACATAAACCATGATAACAGTGATCTCCTATTTTAACTGAGACAACAGGCATGCCAACAACAGGTCTATGTTTAACTTTTTCATCGGGTTTAGCAATTCTAGCAGCTTCATCGCAGAAGTAAATAACATGCCCATCAATATTTTCTACGAGGAGATCTTTAACCATAGCAAAACTAGGTTCTACTTTGAGTTGTTCTGAAGGTCTAGGTGCTTTGATATTACTTTTGCGAACCATAGTTGAAACCTTAGCATGCTCCTTTATCCTAACAGGGAAAGGTGGTTTTTCAATGTAAGCAATAGGTACAACTGGATCAACATTGTAAATGATAGTTTCATCTTTAGCTATTACCGGTTCTTTCATTTCTTCTTTAATAGGTGGATCATATTTAAACCACTTATCCTTATCAACATGAGTAGCCAATGATTCATAAAAAGAGGCTACTATCACAGAGTCAAGTCCATATTTAGTCCTAAACTTGTGAAAGGCATCGGTATTCATAAAAGATTTAACACAATCAAACTTAAGCTTAATACCTGACTCTTTACGTTTATCAAGTTCCCAATCTTTAGAGTTGCGTATAATTTTTTCTAAAAATATCCCACCTGAATTCAATAGTCTTCTTCATAAAGAACCAATACAAGAAGTATCGAGCATGGATCGATCATCATGAGAAAGCTGAGCATAAAAATTCTGAATAATAATTTCTCTTGAGAGCTCATGATTGGGGCATGAATATAACATTGACTTGAGTTCCCCGAAGCTAGAGAGACTCTTTCTCCTTCACGAGTCAAAAATTATATATATAATTCCGATAGCGATGAACTAGATGCATAGGATAATTTTTTTGGTGAAATTCCAATTTCAATTGATTCCAATTCCAAGATCCAATATCACCGCATAGCCTATACCATGTCAATGCTTTTCCCTTCAAAGATAAAGGGAAAACCTTCTTCTGAATTACAACTCCAGGTAAACCTGCAAGCTTAAATAATCCACAAATTTCATCCACATAGATCAAGTGCATATCAGGATATTCTATTCCATCTCCTGCATAAGGATTAGCTAGTTGTTGTTCTATCATACCGGAAGGAATTTCATAACCAATATTTTCAGTAGGTGCAGTAGGTTGAGGGGCAACTAATTGTGGTTCCGGTCAAGGTGAAGATACCCCAAACAAACTCCTCAAAGGATGGTTTTCTATCGTAGCAAGTGAATATAAATTTTGGCACCTGGTAATAATTTTTCCTTACCAAGAGTGTTTCACTCGCCGACAACGGCGCTAGAAAATAGTCTTGATGACACACAAGTATAGGGGATTGTCGGTGCAACAAACCTTCACATATGTTTCCCAGACTGTACACAGGCGCAATGGCGAGGATACAACAACACCAAGCTACCAAGTCGAGACTAAGCCAGAGAGATAGCTCTTTGAGGAATCAAAGGGCAGATCAAGAAGACCAAGACAAGCCAAGGGAACAAGATGTCACTAAGAAAAGGCCTCCTTTACCGGGCAAGCAAGCCTGGTCAGGTCGAGGCCTCACCAAGAACAAGTCCCAAGATTTCCCAGCAGGCTTGCCGGGGCCGCCAAGGGCAAATCTCCCCGCCAAGACTCCACCGCTCCACCGCACAATGATGCAGGTCACCTATCAGTGTGGTGTCCATCCCCCAAGTGATTAAGTGGGTGTCATTTGGCACGTGGTAGCCATTTGGAAGGGAGAATCCCACTATATGACACCCGTCCAGAGGTGTGTCTTGCAGACATGTAGAAGATGATTAAGCGGCGTGGCCGGCCTGTCGGGTTGCATCCTCAGCGTGACACCTAGAGGTGCATTTAATGCACTTTGTCCTCACTACCAGAGTTAAGTATGATAGCACTGTTGGCTGCCTATTCAGTAGATAATGACTTTTTTGCCATTGTGGTAACCCCATAGCCTATAAAAGGAGGGCCATGGCAACCTAAAAAAGGGTTCAGACCCATGTACACCCCTACGCGCGTACCTGCTTCCCCCGAGGTGACCTTGCCGGGCTTGGGTGCTGCGTGTCCACCATGGTCCTCCCTTCAATCCACCAAAGCAGGAGTAGGGTTTTACGCTTCTTAGTGGCCCAAACCTGGGTAAAAACCACCAGCGTGACCTCTATCGTGTTGTTCCATCGCTTCTCCTCTTTGTGCAACGTGCCCTTCCCCCTTGCCGAACCACAAGGGGCTGATGGCCCCATTGGTGATCGTGTTCCACCATGACATCTTTGGCGCGCCAGGTAGGGGGAAGCACTTGTGCGAACCTGAGGTCGTGAACAGAGCGCCAATCTTCATCATCGTCTTCTTCATCATTAGCTTCATCGTCCATGTCACCCAAGAAAAAGTCTGGAGCAACAGCTCACCCTTCCACCTCGAAGGCCCCCTCGCATGCAGCCACTGATATTGTGTGTGCTTCGATGGCGTTGGGGGACGCGGGTGTCAGTGTCAAAACCGGCGGATCTCTGGTAGGGTGTCCCGAACTGTGCGTCTAAGGCGGATGGTAACAGGAGGCAGGGAACACGATGTTTACCCAGGTTTGGGCCCTCTCGATGGACGTAATACCCTACTTCCTGCTTGATTGATCTTGATGATATGAGTATTAGAAGAGTTGATCTACCATGAGATCGTAGAGGCTAAACCCTAGAAGCTAGCCTATGCTATGATTGTTGTTGTCCTACGGACTAAACCCTCCGGTTTATATAGACACCGGAGGCGGCTAGGGTTACACAGAGTCGGTTACAAGGGAGGAGATCTACATATCCGTATTGCCAAGCTTGCCTTCCACGCCAAGGAGAGTCCCATCCGGACACGGCACGAAGTCTTCAATCTTGTATCTTCATAGTCCAACAGTCCGGCAAAAAGATATAGTCCAGCTGTCCGAGGACCCCCTAATCCAGGACTCCCTCAGTAGCCCCCGAACCAGGCTTCAATGGCAATGAGTCCGGCGCGCAGATTGTCTTCGGCATTGCAAGGCTGGTTCTTCTCCAAATTCTGAATACTTGTTTGAGTAGTGTCCGGCTTCCCATAAATGTTGCACTCCTTGGCTTCCGTTCCAAATAATGGATATTCTCCACGCGTCGAGCGAATGCGAGAAGTCGCGGCATTTTTACAATTGCTACCCTAGCCATGTGGGTAAATCGTCTATTAAAGAGACGGGGATTCTCAGATCCAGATCACACCATCCTCCCACAGCGAGTATCCATCGGAGCGCGCCTGGAAAAATCCATTCCAACATGGCTGGTCGTCGCAGCTCCTCCTCTCGCTCCCGTAGCCCTAGGCCCGGCAATTGGAAGAAGTGTTCCGTCCCCCACAGCCAATTAGTAGAGTTGCAGACCTAGGGATTTCTCCCTCCAGCGTATATGGTCCCCGTTCGAGCCGGGCTCGCCACCTATAACGGCGGGGAGCAAGCGGAGATCGTTCCCAGCCCATCCATGGGGGAGCGGGTATGCCTCGTCCCTTATTAAGAGGGCTTGGATTTCCAATTCATCCGTTCCTCCGCGGGCTCCTGGAGTTCTATGGCCTCCAGCTGCATAATTTCACTCTCGCCTCCATATTACACATTGCTGGCTATGTCGCCCTTTGCGAGCTGTTTTTGGGCTACGAAGCTCATTTCGAGCTATGGAAGAGGCAATTCTGCCTCGTACCCCATACACAGGAGGGGTCACTGTATCAAGTGGGCGGAGCCAAAATATGGCGCATCGCCGGGACCGGATACCTGTTCGGTACTCTGAAGAAGACATCCGAGGACTGGCCTTCGGAGTGGTTTTATATGGAGGACGTCCCCCTTCCGGACCCTATTCGGATGGGCCTCCCTGAGTTCGACAATGCTCCCATAAAGAAACGCCACAGCTGGCGCCCTCGGAGCCCTCAGGAGGAAGATAACGGAGAAGTCCTTTACCTGATGGGCCGGATAAAAATGCTGGCTCAATCAGGACTGACAATAATCGAGGTTATGTCAATATGTATAATGCGGGGGGTACAGCCACTTCAATATCGAGGGCAACCCATGTGGCACTTTAACGGGGAAGATGATTCCACCCGCTGCGGGTGTAAGGTACCGGACTCAGTTGCTGCACTAGCAAAAATTCTGTCCGATTTGTACGAGGGAGAGGAAGAGGAGTTCATCCGCATTAAGCCACGGGATGGATTCTCCATGTACAACCCTCCAAGCTGGGTGAGCTGTCACTTTTTACTCCCAGCCTTCCCGCATTCTTCGTCATAAGTACTTACCTTGCCGTTTCATGGCAGGAACTGTTAAAAGCTGTAAGGGAGGTCAACAGCCCGCCTCCACAATC
This sequence comes from Triticum aestivum, assembly GCF_018294505.1. Lineage (NCBI taxonomy): Eukaryota > Viridiplantae > Streptophyta > Magnoliopsida > Poales > Poaceae > Triticum > Triticum aestivum. Next base: position 174,757,692 of record NC_057805.1, on the reverse strand, counting down.
GGAGGACCCTGACCGGGCCCTCGATCCCGGACTCGAAGAGGATCCGGACATATTTTTGGAGCTGATCGACAGGACATTCTATCAATTGAGCTGCGATGATGCCATGGTGGCCATCATAACCGACTATCGTGGGCTACTCCATGCATCACATGTAAGTAAAACCGGAGTCCCAACTTCCGAGAAGGATCCCCTTTTTTGCACTTCACCTACCGTACACATATGGTATCTTACAGGGAAGGCCCTCGGGACGCCATGCCGAACCCGCTGTGACTCGCCAACAAGGGGCACCGAAGCCGGGTAGGCTAAAAAGGAAGGTGGTCAGGACTGAGACGCCGTCGCAGAGGTATGATATAGAACCTCGCTCCGTGGTTGTCATCTTCTAAAATATAATAACGTCCACGTTTCCTAGTAGGAAAAACGCTCGCCGGACTATGTCCGAAGAGGATGCCGATCATGCCTCCACCAGTCTGGCTCCAGGGCCGGACATAGAGGCGGAAGCTAACACGGGGCGAACGCCGGATGCTCCTCTTACAGAGGATGCGGATAGATTATCCGCTACAAATTCCGAAGTGGAGAGCGCCATGAATCACAGGCGTCGCCGGGCCGTACTCCATGATGCTTGTTTCTCCCAAGAGGCATTTGATGCCTTCAACTCAGGAGATGCGTACATCCGTGCCGCTCAAAATGGTCTTGCCAGAGCCACGGGCCAGTATGTAAAGGATATACGGGTAAAAAAATCTGATGATTATATATATCAGTAGCCCCTGAGACTTGAAACAGTTGACACAACTGATTTAGGGATCATTATTTGTGCAGGTTCTTACAGAGAAGAATACCCAATTGTCTCAAGAGCTGGAAGAGTGCAAAGCCCAGCTACTGGCCGCAGTTGCTGCGTTGAAGGAGTCCGAGAAGGCCCCTCTGGTAACACTTGTTTCCATTGCAAAGAATGACAGGTACCAGATAGTATGCGGCATGCACGCAAATCTAACAATAGATGTTGCAGATGACTCCGAAGTGAATCTGGAGGCCGTGCCGGGGGATGCGCAACATGCTAATCGGCTGCTAAATGCTGGCGAGCGCGTGCTTACACGGGTTAGGCAGGAGAAAAATGATCTCCAAGACGCCAATATCCAGCTGGGCGTGGAACTAAAAGATGTTCGAGCCCAGCTTGCGGACTCCGTGAAGGAGAATAAGCGGCCTCGACGCGACATTTTCAGTAAGTGCTTGAATGAAATTTTGAAAGAGTTCGGCGAAGAAGCCGGCTAACAGAGTTATGTCTGCAGGTATGCTGACGGGTCATCCCGCGGAGGAGATGCCCGGGTCTGCGGGTGATCTTCTACCAGAGGTCTCACAACTGCACGAACAAGTTTGGCAGGTGATGCAGGGTATTGCCCAAGCCTTGTGGCCATCCGCTTCCCCGCCAGGAGGCATGGGGGAGCTTATAGAGAAGCTCAAGGGAGAACGGCGGCGCTTCCGATTATGGAAGATATCAGCCTGCCGACAAGGTGCAAGGGAAGCCTGGGCCATGGTGAAGACGCGATATACCAAAGCTGACCCAAACCACATGGCCGAGGTCGGACCTGTGGGGCCCGATGGGAAAGAGATCCCCGTCAGTTTTGTGTATGACCAAGTAGAATTAGCCGCAAAGTATTCCCAACAGGATTGTAGGCTAGACAGCCTGTTGGATGGTATAGAAGAAGAATTTAGTCAGTCTAAGTGACTGTGTACTTCAAGTGACATATATTGTCCCTAGCCGGATTGTAAATCATTTTTCATGGCGGACCTTTTCGCTTCGACCTCTGGACCCGATAGTCCGGAGTGTATCTGAATACCCGCTCGGTTATGTAAAAATCGGGGTACGCGTGGAAACCAGGCGTAGGGGTCATAAGTGCTTGAACAGACAAGTACCCAACTAGCTATGTTATATTACATGGATAGTAAGAAACATCTTCCAGGGAGAATAGTTCCGTTAAGGGTTCCTCTCCCTGGGTACGCATGCCCTAATGTGCATGTCCAAATAGCGAAAAGAGACGCAAGCTATAAACATATGGGGGCATGTATTAAAATAAAAAAGTCATCTTCTGTTCACCGACTGAGTATTCCCTAAAGAACGCTAGCTTTTGGCTTCACCCAGTCTGAGGTACACATCCGGCTGACCCGGCAGTAAGAATCGCAGAGGTGCTCCCCTTATGCCCTAGCCGAATTAACGGGAACGTAGGGCATAAACACAAGAGCCAGGCAACCGAGCTTGGCCGAAACTTAAGTCATATCGATGCATATAATGGCGAAAAAAGGTACATGTGGAAGAATAACTCATGTGTGGGGCATAAAGCCCGGAAAATAGTTATATTAAGCTTCTGTATAAGAAGCCCCCAGGTATAATGAGCGCGGCTAGCGCGTCAAGATTTTGTAGTCAAGACACAATTTAGCCTTTTAAGGCCTTGAAGAAAAGGAAAAAAGAAGAGAGAAAGAGAGAAAAGACAGATAACGGATATGTAAAAAATTGACGGAGGTAAGGAGACGAACATAGAGTCCAGCACTAGGCGTAGAACCTTCGGAGTCTGGTTGCGTTCCATGGGTTTGGCTCGAGTCGATTATCCGATGCATCCCGCAGACGGTATACTCCACCGGTCAGAACCTGGTCAATAATGAAGGGACCTTCCCATTTGGGCTTGAGCTTGTTCTTTTTCTTCTCCGGTAGGCGTAGAACGAGTTCGCCAACGTTATAAGCTTTGGCCCGTACTTCTCTGCTTTGATACATTCGAACCTGTTGCTGATAGAATGCGGAACAGGCTTTTGCCACGTCACGCTCCTCCTCCAGGGCGTCCAAACTGTCCTGCCAATCGAGCTCGGCCTCTTTTTCTTCATACATGCGCACTCGAGGTGAGTCATGAATTATGTCGCAGGGCAGTACCGCCTCTGCGCCGTACACCATAAAGAACGGTGTGTATCCGGTAGTGCGATTCGGCGTGGTCCGCAGCCCCCATAGTACGGAGTCGAGCTCCTCTACCCATTGCGTCTTTGATTCCTTTTAGGACCACACTAATCTGGGTTTAATGTCGCTCATGATAAGACCAGTTGCTCGCTCGACTTGACCGTTAGTTTGCGGGTGATAGACAGAAGCATAATCGAGCTTGATGCCCATGTTGCTGCACCAAAGTTTTACCTCGTCGGCTGTAAAGTTCGAGCCGTTGTCGGTGATGATGTTGTGGGGGATGCCATAACGGTGTACAACCCCAGATATGAAGTCTATCACCGGTCCAGATTCAGCCGTTTTGACTGGTTTGGCTTCTATCCATTTGGTGAATTTGTCCACCATGACCAATAGGTATTTTTTCTTATGGGTTCCCCCTTTGAGGGGTCCGACCATATCAAGCCCCTAGACCGCAAAGGGCCAAGTAATGGGGATTGTTTGGAGAGCGATAGGCGGCATATGGCTTTGGTTTGCAAAAAGCTGGCAACCGACGCAACGTTGAACAAGGTCCTGTGCGTCTGCTAGGGCCGTCGGCCAATAGAAACCTGTACGGAAGGCCTTGCTTACAAGGGCCCGGGCTGCGGCGTGGTGGCCACCGAGTCCAGCATGGATTTCTGCTAAAAGCTTCCTCCCTTCTTCTTCGGAGATGCACCTTTGAAGGACTCTGGTAGTGCTTTTCTTATAAAGCTCTCCCTCGTGGTCCTTGTAGGCTTTAGACCGCCGCACTATGCAGCGTGCCTCATTTTGGTCCTCGAGTAGTTCCTGCCTGGTTAGGTAGGCCAGGAATGGTTCTGTCCACGGGGCGATGACGGCCATTATCACGTGGGCTGAAGGTGTTATTTCGGTGGCAGAGCCTCCAATTGTGTCGGAGTGTTCGGTATCTGGTGTTGTGGCCGGGTCCGGACTATTGTTACCGGTGTCCCCTTCCCATACCACGGATGGCTTAAACAGACTTTCCAAGAAGATGTTAGGTGGGACAGTGCTGGAAATATGCCCTAGAGGCAATAATAAATTGGTTATTATTATATTTCCTTGTTCATGATAATCGTTTATTATCCATGCTAAAATTGTATTGATAGGAAACTCAGATACATGTGTGGATACATAGACAACACCATGTCCCTAGTAAGCCTCTAGTTGACTAGCTCGTTGATCAATAGATGGTTACGGTTTCCTGACCATGGACATTGGATGTCGTTGATAACGGGATCACATCATTAGGAGAATGATGTGATGGACAAGACCCAATCCTAAGCCTAGCACAAGATCGTGTAGTTCGTTTGCTAAGAGCTTTTCTAATGTCAAGTATCATTTCCTTAGACCATGAGATTGTGCAACTCTCGGATACCGTAGGAATGCTTTGGGTGTACCAAACGGCACAACGTAACTGGGTGGCTATAAAGGTGCAGTACAGGTATCTCCGAAAGTGTCTGTTGGGTTGGCACGAATCGAGACTGGGATTTGTCACTTCGTGTAAACGGAGAGGTATCTCTAGGCCCACTCGGTAGGACATCATCATAATGTGCACAATGTGACCAAGGAGTTGATCATGGGATGATGTGTTACGGAACGAGTAAAGAGACTTGCCGGTAACGAGATTGAACAAGGTATCGGGATACCGACGATCGAATCTCGGGCAAGTAACATACCGGTAGACAAAGGGAATTGTATACGGGATTGATTGAATCCCCGACATCGTGGTTCATCCGATGAGATCATCGTGGAAAATGTGGGAGCCAACATGGGTATCCAGATCCCGCTGTTGGTTATTGGCCGGAGAACGTCTCGGTGATGTCTGCATGGTTCCCGAACCCGTAGGGTCTACACACTTAAGGTTCGATGACGCTAGGGTTATAGGGAATAGATATACGTGGTTACCAAATGTTGTTCGGAGTCCCAGATGAGATCCCGGACGTCACGAGGAGTTCCGGAATGGTCCGGAGGTAAAGATTTATATATGGGAAGTCCCGTTTTGGCCACCGGAAGAGTTTCGGGCGTCACCGGTAATGTACCGGGACCACCGGAGGGTTCCGGGGGCCCACCAGGAGGGGCCACCAGCCCCGAAGGGCCCTATGGGCTGTATGTGGAGAGGGACCAGCCCCTTAGTGGGCTGGACGCCTTCCCTCCCAGGGCCCATGCGCCTGGGGGTTTGGGGGAACCCTAAGGGGAGGAACCCCCCTTGCCTTGGGGGGCAAGGCAACCCCCCTGGCCGCCGCCCCCTCCTCATATTGGATCTGAGGGGGCCGGCCCCCCTCTCCCTTGCCCCTATATATATGTGGGCGGTGGGAGGGCAGCAGCAACCCAAGTTCTGGCGCAACCACCCCCTCCTCTTCCATGTCATCCTCCTCTCCCGCGGTGCTTGGCGAAGCCCTGCAGGATTGCCACGCTCCTCCATCACCACCACGCCGTCGTGCTGCTGCTGGACGGAGTCTTCCCCAACCTCTCCCTCTCTCCTTGCTGGATCAAGGTGTGGGAGACGTCACCGGGCTGCACGTGTGTTGAACGCGGAGGCGCCATGATTCGGCGCATAGATCGGAATCAACCGCGATCTGAATCGCTACGAGTACGACTCCTTCATCCGCGTTCTTGCAACGCTTCCGCTTCACGATCTACAAGGGTATGTAGATGCACTCCCCTTCCCCTCGTTGCTAGATTACTCCATAGATTGATCTTGGTGATGCGTAGAAAATTTTGAATTTCTGCTACGTTCCCCAATAGTGGCATCATGAGCTAGGTCTATGCGTAGTTTCTATGCACGAGTAGAACACAAAGTAGTTGTGGGCGTCGATTTTGTCAATTTACTTGCCGTTACTAGTCTTATCTTGATTCGGCGGCATCGTGGGATGAAGCGGCCCGGACCGACCTTACACGTACACTTACGTGAGACAGGTTCCACCGACTGACATGCACTAGTTGCATAAGGTGGCTAGCGGGTGTGTCTCTCTCCCAGTTTAGTCGGATCGGATTCGATGAAAAGGGTCCTTATGAAGGGTAAATAGAAATTGGCATATCACGTTGTGGCTTCTGCGTAGGTAAGAAACGTTCTTGCTAGAAACCCATAGCAGCCACGTAAAACATGCAACAACAATTAGAGGACATCTAACTTGTTTTTGCAGGGTATGCTATGTGATGTGATATGGTCAAAAGGATGTGATGAATGATATATGTGATGTATGAGATTGATCATGTTCTTGTATAGTAATCACGACTTGCATGTCGATGAGTATGACAACCGGCAGGAGCCATAGGAGTTGTCTTAATTTATTGTATGACCTGCGTGTCAATGAAAATGCCATGTAATTACTTTACTTTATTGCTAACCGTTAGCCATAGTAGTAGAACTAATAGTTGGCGAGACAACTTCATGAAGACACGATGATGGAGATCATGTTGTCATGCCGGTGACGAAGGTGATCATGCCGCGCCTCGAAGATGGAGATCAAAGGCGCAAGATGATATTGGCCATATCACGTCACTTTATGATTTGCATGTGATGTTTATCATGTTTACGTCTTATTTGCTTAGAACGACGGTAGCATAAATAAGATGATCCCTCACTAAAATTTCAAGAGACGTGTTCCCCCTAACTGTGCACCGTTGCGAAGGTTCGTTGTTTCGAAGCACCACGTGATGATCGGGTGTGATAGATTCTAACGTTCGAATACAATGGGTGTTGACGAGCCTAGCATGTACAGACATGGCCTCGGAACACATGCGAAACACTTAGGTTGACTTGACGAGCCTAGCATGTACAAACCTTGCCTCGGAACACAAGAGACCGAAAGGTCGAACATGAGTCGTATAGTAGATACGATCAACATGGAGATGTTCACCGATGATGACTAGTCTGTCTCACGTGATGATCGGACACGGCCTAGTTTGACTCGGATCATGTATCACTTAGATGACTAGAGGGATGTCTATCTGAGTGGGAGTTCATTAAATAATCAGATGAACTTAATTATCATGAACATAGTCAAAAGGTCTTTGCAAATTATGTCATAGCTTACGCTTTAGTTCTACTGTTTAAGATATGTTCCTAGAGAAAATTTAGTTGAAAGTTGATAGTAGCAATTATGCGGACTGGGTCCGTGAACTGAGGATTGTCCTCATTGCTGCACAGAAGGCTTATGTCCTTAATGCACCGCTCGGTGTGCTGAACCTCAGCATCGTCTGTGGATGTTGCGAAACATCTGACATACACGTTTTGATGACTACGTGATAGTTCAGTGCGTAATGCTAACGGTTTAGAATTGTGGCACCAAAGACATTTTGAAACGTCATAGAACATATGAGATGTTCTGAAGACTGAAATTGGGATTTCAGACTAGTGCCCACGTCAAGAGGTATGAGATCTCTGACAAGTTTCTTAAGCCTGCAGACTAAGGGAGAAAAGCTCAATCGTTGAGCATGTGCTCAGATTGTCTGAGTACCACAATCGCTTGAATCGAGTGGGAGTTAATCTTCCAGATGAGATAGTGATGGTTCTCCATAGTTACTGCCACCAAGCTATTAGAGCTTCGTGGTGAACTATAACATATCAGGGATAGACATGATAATCCTTGAGCAACTCGCGATGTTTGACACCGCAAAAGTAGAAATCAAGAAGGAGCATCAATTGTTGATGGTTAGTAAAACCACTAGTTTCTAGAAGGGCAAGGGCAAAAGGGATACTTCATGAAACAGCAAATCATTTGCTTCTCTAGTGGAGAATCCCAAGGTTGAACCCAAACCCGAGACTAAGTGCTTCTGTAATGAGGGGAACGGTCACTGAAGCAGAACTACCCTAGATACTTGGTAGATGAGAAGGCAGGTAAAGTCGACAGAAGTATATTGGATATACATTATATGAATGTGTACTTTACTAGTACTCCTAGCAGCACCAGGGTATTAGATACCGGTTCGGTTGCTAAGTGTTAGTAACTCGAAATAAAAGGTGCGGAATAAACGGAGACTAGCTAAAGGTGAGATGACGATATGTGTTGGAAGTGTTTCCAAGGTTGATGAGATCAAGCATCGCATGCTCCCTCTACCATCGAGATTGGTGTTAAACATAAATAATTGTTATTTGGTGTTGAGCATAAACATGATTGGATTGTGTTTATCGCAATACGGTTATTCATTTAAGGAGAATAATGGTTACTCTGTTTATTTGAATAATACCTTCAATGGTCTTGCACCTAAAATGAATCTCGATCGCAGTGATACACATGTTCGTGCCAAAAGATATAAAATAGTAATGATAGTACCACATACTTGTGGCACTGCCATTTGAGTCATATTGGTATAGAACGCATGAAGAAGCTCCATGTAGATGGATCTTTGGACCCACTCGTTTTTGAAAAGATTGAGACATGCGAACCATGTCTATTGGTATATATGCATGAAGAAACTCCATGCAGATGGATCGTTTGGACTCACTTGATTTCGAATCACTTGAGACATGCAAATCATACCACATGGGCAAGATGACTGAAAGGCCTCGTTTTCAGTCAGATGGAACAAGAGAGCAACTTGTTGGAAGTAATACATTTGATGTGTGCGTCCAATGAGTGCTAAGGCACGCAGTGGATATCGTTATGTTGTTAATTCACAGATGATTTGAGTAGATGCTGAGTGTATTTACTTGATGAAACACAAGTCTGAATTATTGAAAGGTTCAAGTAATTTCAGAGTGAAGTTGAAGATCGTCGTGACAAGAGGATAAAATGTCTGTGATATGATCATAGAGATGAGTATCTGAGTTACGAGTTTGGCACACAATTAAGACATTGTGGAAAGTGTCTCACAATTAATACCGCCTGGAACACCATAGTGTGATGGTGTGTCCGAACATCATAACTGCACCCTATTGGATATGGTGCATACCATGATGTTTCTTATCGAATTACCACTATCGTTTATGGGTTAGGCATTAGAGACAACCGCATTCACTTTAGATAGGGCACCACGCAATTCCGTTGAGACGACACCGTTTAGAGAAACCTAAGTTGTCATTTCTTAAAAGTTTGGGGCTGCGATGCGTATGTGAAAAAGTTTCAGGCTAATAAGCTCGAACCCAAAGCGGATAAATGCATCTTCATAGAATACCCAAAAAGTCGGGTATACCTCCTATTTCAGATCTGGAAGCAAAAGTAATTGCTTCTAGAAACATGTCCTTTCTCGAGGAAAAGTTTCTCTCGAAAGAATTGAGTGGGAGGATGGTGGAGACCATATGTGGTTATTGAACCATAACTTCAACTAGTGTGTAGCAGGGCACAGGAAGTTGTTCCTGTGGCACCTACACCAATTGAAGTGGAAGCTTATGATAGTGATCATGAAACTTTGGATCAAGTCACTACCAAACCTCGTAGGAAGACGAGGATGCGTACTACTTCAGAGTAATGCGTAATCCTATCTTGGAAGTCATGTGGTTGGACAACGATGAACCTATGAGTTGTGGAGAAGCGATGGTGGGCCCGGATTCCGACGAATGGCTCGAGGCCATGAAATCCGAGATAGGATCCATGTATCAGAACAAAGCATGGACTTTGGTGAACTTGCCCAATGATCGGCAAGCCATTGAGATAAATGGATCTTTAAGAAGAAGACGGACGTGGACGGTAATGTTACCGTCTATGAAGCTCGACTTGTGGCAAAGAGTATTTTCACAACTTCAAGGAGTTGACTACGATGAGATTTTCTCATCCGTAGCGATGCTTAAGTCCGTCAGAATCATGTTAGCATTAGCTGCATTTATGAAATCTGGCAAATGGATGTCAAAACAAGTTTCCTTACCAGTTTTCGTAAGGAAAGGTTGTATGTGATACAATCAGAAAGGTTTTGTCCATCCTAAGGATGCTAAAAGGTATGCTAGCTCCAGCGATCCTTCCATGGATTAGAGCAAGCATCTCGGAGTCAGAATATACGCTTTGATGGAGTGATCAAACTTTTTGGGTTTATACAAAGTTTGTTAGAAACTTGTATTTACAATAAAGTGAGTGGGAGCGCTACAACATTTCTGATAAGTATATGTGAATAACATATTGTTGATCCGAAATGATGTAGAATTTCTGGAAAGCATAAAGGGTTGTTTGAAAGGAGTTTTACAAAGGAAGACCTGGATAAAGCTTCTTACATATTATGCATCAAGATCTATAGAGATAGATCAAGACGCCTGATGATACTTTCAAAGAACGCACACCTTGACATGATTTTGAAAGAGTTCAACATAGATCAGCAAAGAAGGAGTTCTTGGCTGTGTTACAAGGTG